>NC_048583.1:53798753-54036253 GCF_013265735.2 Oncorhynchus mykiss | reverse complement strand
GTCTGTACTCAGTTTCATAGGCTGCTCTGTGTCTAGCTGTCTGTACTCAGTCTGATAGGCAGATCTGTGTCTAGCTGTCTGTACTCAGTCTGATAGGCAGATCTGTGTCTAGCTGCTTTCACCCAGTTTGATAGGCACCTCTGTCTATTTTCTCATGTAATTACATTGATAGAACTGCTCTCTCTTACCCTCTCTCTCTCTCTCTCTCTCTCTCTCTCTCTCTCTCTCTCTCTCTCTCTCTCTCTCTTACCCAGTCTCTCTCTCTCTTACCCTCTCTCTTGTTCTCTCTCTCTTACCCACTCACTCTCTCTCTCTCTTACCCAGTCTATATCTCTCTCTCCCTCTCTTACCCACTCTCTCTCTCTCTTACCCAGTCTCTCTCTCTTTTTCTCTCTCCTACCCACTCTCTCTCTTACCCTCTCTTTTGTTCTCTCTCTCTTACCCTCTCTCTTGTTCTCTCTCTCTTACCCACTCTCTCTCTCTTTCTCTTACCCACTCTCTCTCACTCTCTCTCTCTCTCTCTCTCTTAACCACTCTCTTAACCAATTTCTCTCTCACCCACTCTCTCTCTCTTACCCACTCTTCTTTCTCTCTCTTACCCAATCTTCTCTCTCTCTCCCTCTTACCCACTCTTTCTCTCTTGTACCCACTCTCTCTCTCTCTTACCCACTCTCTCCCTCTTACCCACTCTTTCTCTCTTGTACCCTCTCTCTCTCTCTCTTACCCACTCTCTCTCTCTCTTACCCACTAACTCTCTCTTACCCACTATCTCTCTCTCTCTCTCAACCAGCCTCTCTCTCTCTCTCTCTCTCTCTTTCTTTCTCTCTCTCTCTTACCCAGTCTCTCTCTCTTACCCACTATCTCTCTCTCTTTCTCTCTCTCTCTCAACCAGTCTCTCTCTCTCTCTCTCTCTTACCCACTAATTCTCTCTTACCCACTATCTCTCTCTCTCTCTCTCTCTTCTTCTCTTCTGGAGGCTTTTAGCAGGCCCTTCAATGGGGGAATCCCATTGGGGGGAACTTCCCTCACATTATTATTACTCTGATGGAATATGCCTTTACTGTGTTCATTGTCAAGGACGTGGGTATTGGTCATGGGACCACATTGGCCTGGAATGGTAACACGTTAAAGCAACACTCCTTTTTTCGTTGTAGTTCACTCAGTGTACACACCAGAACCAGAGCTATATGCGCTGGATAAACATAGACCCATAACCCCGATGGGCAATGCAATAAGGTATTGCATTATCATGGTACCATAATGGGCATGTGTTGATGCTTGTCAGCAACAAGACATGAGGTGAATGAGAAATGTAAAAGCCTTCAAGGAAATCTGTCTCACCAAAGATTTATGCAGAATCATTGTTTACACAATTACTGCCTATACACAGTCTGCAAAGCTGGTAGAAACGACTTGTTAGGGGAGTCAACCCCCTATTTCTACATTTCTGAAAACTAATCTGCAGATTTATTTCACTATGTAAAAAGAGGTTCATTCTGCTCCAATGAATCAAGCCCATTTGAATAAAAATAAACTGTAAAATGTCTGGTTTGCTGTCCTTTTCCCGCCAGTCAGTCGGTGTATTCTATTAATCCGCAGGGATTGGTAACAGGGCCCAACATATCAGCGGATTTCCCAGCCTTCACTCACAAAATGATCCGCAGATGGATAGGGGACGTACAGTTCGCTTGCACCGGGGACCTAGGCAAAGATGTGGATTGGCCTGTGTCATGTTCTTCCACAGATGAAGAAGCCTGTTAAGCACTGATTTATTTGGCTTTGGCATCTGCTACATTTGCATGGGGTTTCATGCAGACCTGTAAGGAAGAACACCCAACTCCCCGGTGGCCCACAAACTAGATTCGCTATGCTAATTCTACCCCCCTTGCCCCACAAAATTGTAAAACTTTTCCCCTCTTAAACAAAGTAATTGTCAAGCATGCATTATAAAAGGACAGCGTTGTCTTGTCCAGGCACTGCCATTTCTGATGGCTGCACACAGGGACAAAGTAATGTCAAAATTCCACAAGGATCAGTTTGTTTTTTATGTAGTCTCTGTGGACAGTTTCCTTGCTATGTTTTCCCTCTACCACCTCATATTCTCCACTGCTGCTGATGCGCTTGCATCTGTAATCAGAATGTTACCTTCTTGGTTGCTGTGCCTTTTTTGCCTGGCACTGCAGCTAAACCGGCTGTTCAGGGGGCTAGCTGGGGGCTTAGCGCCACACTGGGTTTCAATGGGAGCCCACATCACTGCCAGTGCTTATCTCCCCCCATGCAGGAGAAAGGTGGCATCGAGCCGGTGGCTTATTAGAGAAGCAGGGAATGTATCCCAGCATCCCTCTCATATGTGCCTTCTCACTCTGGGCCAATAGCTGCATGGACCCCCATAGAGCCAAGCAGTCTAGGAAAGGAAAGTGTTAAAACCTCCTGTGAAGTGAGATGAACTTCCTGTTGGTAATGTCTTCATTATGGCTCTGTGGCTGTGGCCATTATGTCAGAGCATAAGGATAATAATCATAAAATGAAAGGCCAGGAGGACCATTCAGCATCAAAGGTTTGCACTACTAATGTGCACCAATTACGTGCAATCACATACAATCTTACTTCCTCCATTTTCTGTTTTCCCCTTTCACTTACCACTGTAACTTCCCAGGCTTTTGTCCATGCACAGCACTACCCACCAGCTCACTATTTTATTTCATCATTGAAGCTTGTGGCATAATGTGCAGAAGCGTAATATCAGGGAGGGTATTTGCATTCAGTGTTTAAAAAAGGAGGGAGAATGTCATTGATTTATAACCGCCATGAAAGGGCTCTTATTAACACAGCCATACTCAAGCATGGTATTGGATAACCATTAGCAGGTAATCTGGCTCTCCCTGGGGATGAGGAAGGCATGAAAGGCCAAAACAAAACACTGCATAGAAATGGAATTTAAATTACTTGGTTTTAGGAAACATACACTAGATATATTTGGTTGATGACCAGAATGTATCCACAGGGTGGCAGGTAGCTTAGCAGAAGAGCGTTGGGCCAGTAACTGAAAGGATGCTGGTTCGAATCACTGAGCTGACTAGGTGAAAAAAAAAAAATTGATGTTCCCTTGATGTTCCCTTGAGCAAGGCACTTAACAATAAGTTGCTCTGGATAAGACGTAAATGTAATATAAAAAATGTAAGAAGTTCATTATTGATCTTATCAAACTAGTACATGTACAGTTCATTAGTACTTGTACATTCAATATGTATTATAATACAAAAAAAAAATACAATAATATCAACACGAATGCACAGTAATGGGGCTTCCTAAGTATTGTTTCAAGAGATGTAAGCATACTGTACCAGTGACTTATCCTCTTGTCTAAACCACTGTATCCACAGTACACTAGCCCTAGCCCGCTCAACCACCCACATGCTGAATGGGCCTGGAAAACCTAATGGAATGACGTGAAACACTAAACATTCGTCTCTGCTAGATTTGTGACTGTCAGTGAATGTGGATCTCACATGTGTCCAATTATCTGTGTTTTGGTTATCGTGAATCATCCCTCTTTTCTCCATTTCTTGTTTTGTCTGTGTGTATACAGTGTTTAAGCTAATGCCTCGCAGACTGATTGCACTCGCATGCTGGCTTAGAGAGCCATCTCCTAATCACTAGCTGCCTCCAACTGTTATTTTTAGGCATTTGCTGTTGTTTTTAGGCATTAGCTGCTGTTTTTAGGCATTAGCTGGTGTTGTTAGGCATTAGCTGGTGTTGTTAGGCATTAGCTGGTGTTTTTAGGCATTAGCTGGTGTTTTTAGGCATTAGCTGATGTTTTTAGGCATTAGCTGGTGTTTTTAGGCATTAGCTGCTGTTTGGAATGAAGGACAGAGCTCTAGTTGCCCGCTGTGATAGATTGATATGATCAGTGGGCCTCCTGGTGCTTGGCTGCGGGAGTTGATGACCGGCTTTGTTTTGTGTGTGTGTGTGTGTGTGTGTGTGTGTGTGTGTGTGTGTGTGTGTGTGTGTGTGTGTGTGTGTGTGTGTGTGTGTGTGTGTGTGTGTGTGTGTGTGTGTGTGTGTGTGTGTGTGTGTGTGTGTGTGTGTGTGAGTGAGTGAGTGAACCTGTGCATGTGACTTTGAATGTGTCTGAATTGTTGAATGTGCGTCGACCATGCGTGCCTGCATGTTTATGTGTGAGTGTGTGGTGCGTTTGTGTCTTTGTGTGTACGTATGTTGGTTTACACCCACCTGCGCTGGCTGCTATGGTACTGGCTGAGGAGGGTTGTCAGAGCAGAAACATTTGTGTTCAGCTGGATCTACGTGAAGGTGGTTGGTCTGGTGAACAGGGGACCATCTGGGCCCACGTTGCATCCAGGTTTTCAGCCCTTCCAGCCGGCTGGAGAGCTGCCAGTCCCTCCCTGTGCCCATTCCCGGGTCGTGGTCGGGGCTGAGTGGTGGCAATCCTAATCCATACGGAGCAGATGAGACGGAGGAATCTGGCCATGGCCCAGGCTGAGGAAGAAGGAAATAAGGGAGGACGGGAAGAAGGGAGGAAGGGAAGAAGGGAGGACGGAAAGAAGGGAGGAAGGGAGAACAGAAAGAAGGGAGGATGGAAAGAAGGGAAGAGGGGAGGATGTGAAGAAGGGAGGAATGAAAGAAGAGAGGAAGGGAGCAAGGGAGGAAGGAAAGAAGGGAAGAAGGGAAGGAAAGAAGGGAGGAAGGCCCCTACTGGAGTCGCTCTAACAGGCGCTCTCATCCTTTCAGCTGTTGCGAAGGACTGGTGGTTAGTGGGATAATTCAGCGGCATGGGCGCTCCAGATAGCTGACCATAGTATTTTCTCCAGATAGCTGACCAGAGTATATTCTCCAGATAGCTGACCAGAGTATTTTCTCCAGATAGCTGACCATAGTATTTTCTCCAGATAGCTGACCGGAGTATTTTCTCCAGATAGCTGCCTGGAGGATCCATCTTGCTGCCTGGGTGCGCAGACGCAAAAAAGTATACTATACCCATAACAACACAATGAGCATCTTTAGCTGCTGCCGCAGGGCTTAAATAATGAGCCCAATTTCAGCCAAGTTATGTTGTCATCTTTCAGTGGTTCAATGGAATCTACAAGCTGCAATATCTTGGCATCAAAGCCTAACAGTGTTATGGGACTCTATTCCTTGAGCATGCTTATTTTAAAGATAACGTTAACTCTGTAAGATGTTTTCTCATCACAACAAAGCTAAAGTGGTACCTCACATTACTTTTGCAGTTTCATATTCAGTAGGGTTTTTGTAATCGTCAGTAAAGATATTCATAATGAGTCGTTAACTCACTCTCACCGATGAGCATGTGCAAAACAAACAAACGGACACCTGGCTGATAGTTCTTGAAGCAGCAGCTTCATTTCATTTCCCTAGTTAAACACACATCCAGCTGTTTCTAAGATGTTGTCCTTGAAATATATTTTCAACTCTCCTCCCTTCGTCCACTGGTTGTTGTTTGAGGGTTGGTCTGAAGCCTGTTCTCTTGGACTTGCAAGGGAACTTGAAGATTTTCCCTTCTGCCCGATATGGCAGCAGATGGGAGCATCTAACCCTTTCCAAAGAGTCATCGGAACAATTATGAGTGTGAACACCAGGTGACTGCTGATGGGAAGTCTTTAAGATGGCTTCTGGAGAATTAGATCTGGGCAGGGACCATGTGGTACGTTCCAAGTCTGAAACAAAACTGCTTCCGCCAGGAAGGTGTTAGGTGACATTGCAGATATTAGCTGTGATGAGAGATTGTGAATCATAGTTTTAGGCTAATGTATGTCATTTAAGCTACAAGTTGGCAAACAGCTACAGTATAAGGTTGCAATAAGGGATATATTTGACACCAACCGGCCAGTCTTAGTTACAGAATATGTTATCTGGACGAGTCGGCCCGTTTCTTGGTTTGTTCATCAAGTCAATTACAGCTCACTTGCACATTTTTCTACCAAATATATATGTCCTAAATAGATACGGCAATTATTATAATGGAAACCAGGAACCTGTGACCATTTCAATTAGCAGCCTGTCCCTATTTCATTTTCTTGTGACACCTCAGAGAGTTTTGTGATAATCGCAATGCAGAGCACAGCTATACATTTCTCAGTTCTATGGAATGTTCACTTCCCTCTTGATCTGACAGAGTAACAGTACAGGTGGTGAGAACTATGCTTGAGTCCAGAAGCATCCAATTAAAATGGGGCTATTTGTGAGTGCATGGGTCTATATCTCCACATGTTGGATCTAGCGCAATTGGAATGTATGTGAATGAAACACCCTATCCACTGGGACCGGCATTACCCCAGAAAGAGAGGTAGTCATACTCTATGGACTAAGCAGATTTTTAACATCAATACATATGTGTTTATGCAATGTTTTAAAATCAAATAAAATATATATTGCATTGCTTTATGGTCTTGGGTATCATCACAGCATGCACAGTAAAAATTACAGCCATGAAGGCAGCCAGCTGCATTTTTCAGAAAAAAAATATTATGTGGCCATACATGAGGTGTCCAAATTGCCTTGCATATTCAACAGCAATGCATTGATGTCACTGGCACTGTTGCATTGCCTTGTGTTTTTCTTAACTCCAACATGGCCCGTGTGAGTGAGTCTGTCTCTTTCTCTCTGTGTCCTTGTGGCTATTTTCTAGTCTTATTAGCAGGGAGTCTCCTACACAGACATTTCATTTAGAGGCTATGTACCAAAATACGTTTTCTACTTTGGATACACAACAATTATGTACAGGAAGAGCTCCTAATTTTCCATGGTAGTAACAGTGCTAAAATGAAATCAGCAGGGCTGTGTTCCGTGCTCTGCTCTGAGGACTATTTTCGGTGATGCCGTGTTTTCATGGGGAACACTGGAGTTGGCTCCACGCCTGTTTCCATTCACTTGATTCTGAGAGCACTGGGCCTATTATGACTGGCAGGCATTTCCATGCATAAAGGGCCTCATTTAAAAAGGTTCGATGCAAATCTCATATCTCACATGAAACAGTCTTGATTTATTTTACTCCCCTTTTCTTTTCGCTCTTCAAATATCCCCATCTGGCTGAAATAATGCCTTTCAACATCCAGTCAAAGGAATTGGGGAAGTTCTCGGAGAACTAGCTGCAGGATTTTTCTGTTGCCTTTTTACTTGAGTCGATATCTGCCCGTAGCAGGTACCTACTGTAGGCCCGAAGAAAGCATCAGCAACTTCACATATCTGCTTGTTATCTTCTATTCAGAGGATAAGACAGACATATCATCATCTTTACTGTGAGTCTGTGTAGGTCTCTCTAGTCTCATGTTTTTGTGTTGTAATCCTGAATGTAATGTCAGTTGCACCTCCGATGCTTTCCACTGCAAGGAGCACTGCCATTCAATCAACACCTTGAAGCCTGGCCGTGTGTGTGTGTGTGTGTGTGTGTGTGTGTGTGTGTGTGTGTGTGTGTGTGTGTGTGTGTGTGTGTGTGTGTGTGTGTGTGTGTGTGTGTGTGTGTGTGTGTTTGTGTGCTTGTGTGTTTGTGTGCTTGTGTGCAAATGCACAAGTGTGT
The DNA here is from genome assembly GCF_013265735.2 of Oncorhynchus mykiss. Classification (NCBI taxonomy): domain Eukaryota; kingdom Metazoa; phylum Chordata; class Actinopteri; order Salmoniformes; family Salmonidae; genus Oncorhynchus; species Oncorhynchus mykiss. The sequence continues at coordinate 54,028,701 of NC_048583.1, read as the reverse complement.
TTGTAAAAGGTGAAGTTGTTACTCTTAGCTCTCCATGCTGCCCTCCGGCAGAGCCAGACCTTGCATTAGCTGTGATTTCTTTTGTTGACAGCGTGACAAACTAGCCAGCCTGTGCTTTCCTGTAGGGCGGCAACCGAGGACACATATAATCCCATGCCAGAAGAGGCAATGGAAGCCCCCATCGAGACAGCTGTGACCTTGCGATCAAGCCCTGATCAGGAGCCAAATATCACCCACCTTCCCCATGCTCAGGCCCGGTGTGCCAACAGAGCCAGGTGCCTCTCCCTCCAGTGGATCTGGAGGCCAAGATGGAGCCCTAAGCTGCCAGGCTGGTGATGTTATACATTAGCATTGAGTTCACCAGAAATACAGTATTGACTAATTTCCTGGTCCAGAGCTGATTGCTCAGTCTATTGATGCAAGCTAATCATTTGATAGCTTACTACTGTGTAGGCCTAACAATACAATACTATAGTATAATATATTACATAATTATATTGTTTTTGGCACAAGAAAATGCTTTGCATTTTAGGCTCGCTAAATTCAATTTCAAATAACATTGTTTTAAATATAAAAGACATGCTGCACCAATACTGTAGGTGAAAGAAGTTTGACAGATTTTACATAAAAGTTGTTCTTGTCATAACCAAATGTACAGTTGAAGTTGGAAGTTTACATAAACCTTAGCCAAATACATTTAAACTCAGTTTTCCACAAGGAAACGGAATAGATCAATTGAAAACCTATGCAAATAAATGATTTGAGTTCACAGATACAGTTGAAGTCGGAAGTTTACATACACTTATGTTAGAGTCATTAAAACTCGTTTTTCAACCACTCCACTGTCAGCGATTGGGTGCAGAGATGTAGCGGAGTAAGGCGCAGGACACAGGTTTGAGCAACACAACGGAGTTTATTCAAAAAGTCAAGCAAAAATTCTAAATAGGAACATACATACACACTAGCACATACAACAACCACTTAAGACACCAACAACGGCCGTTATAGAATCACCCACCACCAAAGGACCAAGCAGCGTGGTATCGGGCAGCAGCAATCTCCGGACTCCTGGACATGGGAGGAGATCTTAGACGGCAAGGGACCCTGGGCACAGGCTGGGGAATATCGCTGCCCCAGGGAAGAGCTCGAGGCAGCCAAAGCAGAGCGGCGGCATTTTGAGGAGTTGGCACGGCAGCGCAACAGAGACGAGAGGCTGCCCCAAAAATGTATTGGGGGGAGGGCACACGGGGAGGGTGGCTAAGTCAGGTAGGAGACCTGAGCCAACTCCCAGTGCTTACCGTGGGGAGAGGTGGACCGGGCAGGCACCATGTTATGCCGTGAGGCACACGGTGTCCCCGGTGCGCATGCATAGCCCAGTGCGTTACAGCACAGAGCCTCGTATCGGCCGGGCTAGAGTTGGCATCGAGCCAGGTGCCATTAAGTCGGCTCAGGGCATCTGGTCTCCAGTGCGTCTCCTCGGGCCGGGGTACATGGCCCCAGCCCCACGCATGGTGTCCCCGGTTCGCCAGCACAGCCCAGTGCGGTCTATTCCACATCGCCGCACTGGCCTGGCTACGGGGAGTATCCAGCCAGGTAGGGTTGTGCAGGCTCGGTGCTCGAGACCTCCAGTGCGCCTCCACGGTCCGGTCTATTTGGTGCCTCCTCCAAGCACCAGGCCTCCGGTGGCAGTCTCCTTCCTGCAGGTGCTCCCATCTGTCCTGAGCTGCCAGAGTCTCCCGTCTGTCCTGAGCTGCCAAAGTCTCCCGTCTGTCCTGAGCTGCCAGAGTCTCCCGTCTGTCCTGAGCTGCCAAAGTCTCCCGCCTGTCCTGAGCTGCCAGGGCCGCCCGCCTGTCCGGAGCTGCCAAGGCCGCCCGTCAGTCAGGAGCTGCCGGAATGGCCCTTCACTCCGGAGCTTTCGGATGTGCCCGTCGGTCCGGCGCTGCCGGAGTCTCCCACCGCTGCCGGAGTCTCCTGCCTGTCCGGCGCTGCCGGAATCTCCCGTCCATTCGGGACCCGTTGCTAGGGTCCCCAGTCCGAGGTCGGCAGCGAGGGTCGCCGCTCTAAAGAGGCCACGGAGGCGGGTAAAGAGGCGGGCAAAGACTATGGTGGAGTGGGGTCCACGTCCCGAGCCAGAGCCGCCACCGCGGACAGACACCCACCCAGACCCTCCCTTATCGGTTCAGGTTTTGCAGCCGGAGTCCGCACCTTTTGGGGGTGGGGGGGTGGTACTGTCACGTTCTGACCTTAGTTCTTTTGTTATGTCTTTGTTTTAGTATGGTCAGGGCGTGAGTCGGGTGCGTTGTCTATGTTCGTTTCTCTATGATTTGGTATTTCTGGGTTTGGCTTGGTATGGTTCTCAATCAGAGGCAGCTGTCAATCGTTGTCCCTGATTGAGAACCATACTTAGGCAGCCTGTTTTCACCCTTGATGTGTGGGTGATTATTTTCTGTTGAGTGTTTGTATTCTGCACCAGACAGAACTGTTTCGGTTTCGTTCGTTCACTTTGTTGTTTTTATTCAGTGTTCAATTTCTTTATTAAAATATGGACACTTACAACGCTGCGCATTGGTCCTCACCTTCTTCCACCAACAACGGCCATTACATCCACAAATGTCTTGTTAAAAAAGGATTTACTGCGAAAGAATACGATGCGATTATCTGAGCATAGAGCCCCATAAAAAAAAACAATTTCAACCAGCACAGGCGTAACATAATCACAAACTGCATTAAAATAAATTGTTTACCTTTGACGATCTTCATCTGTTTGCAATCCCAATGCTCATTGTTACACAATGAATGATCTTTTGTTTGATAAAATCCGTTTTTATAGCCTAACATGAAACATTTTGTGAACCGCTTGTGTCGTGAATTCCGTCTCATTCCATTTTCAAAGACACATTTGAGGGTAAATACCCACACAAAACGTGACTTTTCCAGTCATGTTTGGTTTCATTGCAATCAACTGGCCATTTCGCGGGACGTATTGACTGAAATAAACCGATTTGAAGACAACAAGTAATGACATCACTGTGCACCAATGATATGACCACTGTTTCGTTGTTTGACTGTATTTTAACCCAATGACCACTGATCGTCTTGAAATCTAGCTGGGTAGATAGCCAATGAGCTGAGGTAAACGGCAATGTGCAATGGTTATGTGTTGGAAGACCAACCCATGTAGTAAACTCCGACATAAAGAGAGTCATTCGCTATTGAAGTTTTATACCGGAAGGAGCTACTCATATTACGCATAGCATTGTTTGGTAAACGCACAGATTCAGCTTTTTATATATCAATCAGTATGGCGACTAAGTCAGGGAAAGCTAAATCGAAGTCTAGATATACAGGTGTACACACAATTTTAGAAGAAATTGATCGGAAAAGTGAGACAGATTGTTGGAGGACGATTCATTTAGCGATTCCCAAGTGGAGAAATATTTTTTGAACGGAGAGGACTTGTTTTGGACTGGTAAGTTCTTCTCACGCTAATGCCCTTGTTTGAAATTAATCATCTAAAATATTATTTGTGATTTTTTAAATTTCAGATGCAATATATAAAAATGTAATGTATATGAAATGTGAGATGCGTGTGTCTGCCGGCCCACCCCAACCCACATGAAATAGCCTATTTGAGGCTGTTAAGGGGTGGGCAGGCCCACAACAATGACCAAAGTGAAATGGAGACAGTAGATACAGCTGGTCTGTTGTAATATAATAAAGACGGTAGATCTAGCAGGTCTATAATAATATATTCAACCTTATGTTCCCTGTACTCTATATATATATATCTGTTTATTATACCTGTTCATACTCACTTTACAGCAGCAAGAGACTGCCATGGCACTTGGCATCAGCAGCACAATATTGTGTAGAGCTTTGGCAAAGTGGGTGGGGTTATATTGTTCCTGTTTGGCCCTGTCCGGGGGTCTCATCGGATGGTGCCACAGTGTCTCCTGACCCCTCCTGTCTCAGCCTCCAGTATTTATGCTGCAGTAGTTTATGTGTCGGGGGGCTAGGGGCAGTGTTATATCTGGAGTACTTCTCCTGTCTTATCCGGTGTCCTGTGGGAATTTAAGTATGTTCTCTCTTTCTCTCGGAGGACCTGAGCCCTAGGACCATGCGTCAGGACTACCTGGCATGATGACTCCTTGCTGTCCCCAGTCCACCTGGCCTAGCTGCTGTTCCAGTTTCAACTGTTCCGCCTGTGGCTATGGAACCCTAAACTGTTCATATTTACTCTAGAGGTGCTGTCCTGTTGCATCCTCTACAACTACTGTGATTATTATTATTTGACCCTGCTGGTCATCTATGAACGTTTGAAAATCTCGGCCATGTTCTGTTCTAATCTCCAACCGGCACAGCCAGAAGAGGACTGGCCACCCCGAATAGCCTGGTTCCTCTCTAGGTTTCTTCCTAGGTTTTGGCCTTTCTAGGGAGTTTTTCCTAGCCACCGTTCTTCTACACCTGCATTGCTTGCTGTTTGGGGTTTTAGGCTGGGTTTCTGTACAGCACTTTGAGATATTAGCTGATGTACGAAGGGCTATATAAATACATTTGATTAGATAGAGGACTGAGGGTCTTCCAAATATTGAAAATGTGTAAATATAGTTACCCATTATTTGTTTTTGTAAATGTATATATTTGTTACTTCATATTTTTTTTCCATATTTTTTTCTCAATTTTTTTTTGGGGGGGGGGGGGGGGTGTGTTAGAACACCATTGTGACATTTTGTGTATAGTTATTTGTTTCAAAATGTATACCTTCACCAATTTGGTACATTTGGGCTACTTGTGTGGGACACCTGGGTGACTTCATGATAAATGTCATGTAGCACACTCATTTTGGAAGTTATCATTCTGAAACTTTGCAAAAGTACTGTTGCCCTCTTATATTTTTCACTGAAATTGTCCCCATCATCCTATCTGAATTTTTGTTTTATCTTGTTCATTTTAAAGATGATGATACAACAATTTCATTGTATTATCTAAACCAGATCTATTGTGTTATATTCTCCTACATTCAATTCACATTTACACAAACTTCAGAGTGTTTTCTTTCAAATGGTACCAAGAATATGCATATCCTTGCTTCTGGGCCAGAGCTACAGGCAGTTAGATTTGGGTATGTCTTCAGGCGGAAATTGAAAAAAGTAGGGGAGTAGCTCTAAGAGGTTTTAAGGAAAACAAAGTCAGGGTATTGGAGTGGCCATCACAAAGCCCTAACCTCAACCCTATAGAAAATTTGAAAAAGCGTGTGCGAGCTGGGAGGCCTACAAACCTGATTCAGTTACACCAGCTCTGTCATGAGGAATGGGCCAAAATTCTCCCAACTTATTGTGGGAAGCTTGTGGAAAGCTACCCAAAATGTTTGACCCAAGTTACAAAATGTAAAGGCAATGCTACCAAATACTAATTGAGTGCATGTAAACTTCTGACCCACTGGGAATGTGATGAAAGAAATAATAGCTGAAATAAATAATTCTCTCTACTATTATTCTGACATTTCTGACATCACAAGTGGTGATCCTAACTGACCTAAGACAGATATTTTTATTTTTTTGCCAAATGCCTTATGCCCAAGTAATTCTCATTTGGAGCTCGCATTCCAATGCGTAAGCATTGAGATTCTCGTAATCACCAAACCTCCCATGGTGATTATCAAAGAACCCATGTGCCAGTCATCTCTGTCCACAGAATCCTTGATGCAAAGAAGGGAAAAACATGCGGAAAGCTGGCGCACATAATTAGGCGTACGAAGTCTTATCCATGTGGACAATGTAACCGTAAAATTAATAGTACTACAACAACAAATGGTTATGGAAAATGTGTCTGGGTTACTGCAAACCAATGTACATCTGCTTACATTTACATTTTCCTTATGTAATACATTGTGCTCTGTCTGCATGAGAGTGTATGATAAGGCATTGTTTTGGGACTGTGGCTAGGGTATTTGGGGAGACATTATCCAGACAGAGGAACTAGGGGTCCCCAAGTCTACTGGTGGTTTAAGAGCTAACTCCACAGAGACCCACCCAATAAAATCTGCTTTCAGGACCATTTATGTCCTGAATGGAGTTAAAAAATACTCCATGTTTATTGCATGGTTTATGCAGGTACGGTTTGTGCAATTTTAACTGTCTGGTCGGTCAGCACCACACCTCTCTTACGTAATGTTGCAATTAGCTCTGGTAAATAAAAGTGATGGGAGTGAAACGGCATAAAGAGTAATGAAGAGTAATGCAGAGATTGATAAACACACTACGTGATCTTGTGGTCTGTTCTGTTCCTGTTTCCATTTTTCGCTGCCACATTTCCCCACATGAAGTGGAATAACCTTCGTCTCTTGTTATGAAGCCTTCTGCATTCGATTATCATACTAAAGTCCTGAACAGCATGACGCTAATTTGCGGTGCTATGGATGTCTTTGAGAAAGTCACAGTAATGAAGTGTACATGGAGGAGGATCATTTGGAGCGTCACTTATTGACAATTGTAACTGTCTATATTTACGTGAGCCACGATCCTAATGAGGGAAAAAAACACTAAGGATGTTCTCTCTAACTGTGACTTTGTTGTCTGTAACCTTTTTTGTCTGTAACCTTTTTTGTCTGTAACCTGTGACTGTGTTCTCTGTAACCTGTGACTGTGTTCCCTGTAACTCGTGACTGTGTTCTCTGTAAACCGTAACTGTGTTCTCTGTAAACCGTAACTGTGTTCTCTGTGACCTGTGACTGTGTTCTCTGTAACCCTTGACCGTGTTCTCTGTGACCTGTGACTGTGTTCTCTGTAACCCTAGACCATGTTCTCTGTGACCTGTGACTGTGTTCTCTGTTCTCTGTGACTGTGTTCTCTGTGACCTGTGACTGTGTTCTCTGTGACCTGTGACCTTGTTCTCTGTAACCTATGACTGTGTTCTCTGTAACCTGTGACTGTGTTCTCTGTGACTGTGTTCTCTGTGACCTGTGACTGTGTTCCCTGTCACATGTGACTGTGTTCTCTGTAACCTGTGACTGTGTTCTCTGTAACCTGTGACTGTGTTCTCTGTGACCTGTGACTATGTTCTTTGTAACCAGTGACTGTGTTCTCTGTAACCTGTGATTGTGTTCTCTGTAACTTGTGACTGTGTTCTCTGTGACCTATAACTGTGTTCTCTGTGACCTATGACTGTTCTCTGTGACCTGTGACCTTGTTCTCTGTAACCTGTGACTGTGTTCTCTGTAACCTGTGACTGTGTTCTCTGTAACCTGTGACTGTGTTCTCTGTAACCCTTGACTGTGTTCTCTGTGACTTGTGACCTTGTTCTCTGTAACCTGTGACTGTGTTCTCTGTGACTGTGTTCTCTGTAACCTGTGACTGTGTTCTCTGTAGCCTGTGACTGTGTTCTCTGTAACCTGTGACTGTGTTCTCTGTAACCTGTGACTGTGTTCTCTGTAACCTGTGACTGTGTTCTCTGTAACCTGTGACTGTGTTCTCTGTAACCTGTGACTGTGTTCTCTGTAACTTGTGACTGTGTTCTCTGTAACCTGTGACTGTGTTCTCTGTGACTGTGTTCTCTGTGACCTGTGACTGTGTTCCCTGTCACCTGTGACTGTGTTCTCTGTAACCCTTGACCGTGTTCTCTGTGACTTGTGACCTTGTTCTCTGTAACCTGTGAATGTGTTCTCTGTAACTTGTGACTGTGTTCTCTGTAACCTGTGACTGTGTTCTCTGTAACCTGTGACTGTGTTCTCTGTAACCTGTAACTGTGTTCTCTGTAACCTGTGACTGTGTTCTCTGTGACTGTGTTCTCTGTGACTGTGTTCTCTGTGACTGTGTTCTCTGTGACTGTGTTCTCTGTAACCTGTGACTGTGTTCTCTGTGACTGTGTTCTCTGTGACTGTGTTCTCTGTAACCTGTGACTGTGTTCTCTGTAACCTGTGACTGTGTTCTCTGTAACCTGTGACTGTTTTCTCTGTAACCTGTGTTTCTGCTTCACTTCCCCCTGCGATAACAACAGCTAACAACAGCCAATACAAACCGTTCCTCAGCAGCTAGTGGTTATCCTCTCTGACATGAGATGCTTTCGACAATTCCACCTTGTTATGTTTAAACAGATTATGGCTGGTTGTTGTACGGGACGGGAGACGCCTGTACTCCACTAACTTCCCCTCTCTTTGAAAGACTGGGAGCAAGAGAGAGAGAGAGAGAAAGAGAGAGAGAGAGAGTCCATGGCATGTTTTCAGTGGCTGTTTCTGTGAGTACTCCTGCCTTATCTTCTCTCTTCACTGGGAGCAGCTAGCTAGCTGACACCTAGCTTGTTCCGAGTGTGTTAGCTGAAGCGGCCTGACATCATAAATCACACTGATCTTTTCTCTCATAATGTAATAGCCCTGACGGGTGAGGTGAATTAGGGTTACCTCATCACACTGCAATGCTTTGAGATCCTTGAATGAAAATCATTATAGATTGAGGCTAATATTGGGAAATCAAACCCTCTAACCTGCAGTTTCTGTTGTACCAGTTGCCAACTACCCCATAAAAGTTAGAAATGTTTACCTTATGTAGACGGTTAGGATGATTTTGAACCTTACTGAACACAACAAAGCACCCACAATATATAACAATGCATCATAAAAGGCATATAAAGATATGATGCAATCATAGGGCTATGAATTTTAACAAGAAGGAAGGAAACCTGAGCTTATGTCATTCAGCCATCTTCCATTTAGCTGAGGTTAAAACAAGCACTCGAAACTCTGAACATGCACAAAACGCTCACATGTATTAATGTATTAATGCTGTGAGATTGTTGTCCCTTAAAAGAGAGAGCTCTTTTCTAAACTCCTCTGTTTTACAGATCTTCAAAAGTAAAGCCCACATTGTGCCCATGCTGCCACCTGCACATACACAGAGGGCAGGCTGCCACTGTTTCAATGGAGCTGCATGCGCACCCTAGCAGGCCTCAAGATAGCGACTAAGTAGCTTATTTCCCAAATCTCTTTATCCTTTCTAGAACTGTGAGATGTTGACAGAAAGTCAGTTAACTCTAGCCAGTGGCAGCTGCATGGGTTTTGCATAATTAATTATTTATACCAAGCCAGACACAGTAATTACCATCCAGATGAATATGATATTCTAATCAGGCACGCTTTAATTTTAATTGCCCTCCAGCATCTAACTGTCAGTGCTGGCCTGGCTTGATGAATTGGAGACTCTCGAAACACCATTAGACATCTGCTCCAAGAGCACTGCCTCCGCTACCCCTCCAACCCTACCACCCGCCATAAAAATCAATACAGGACTGATGTGTGTGATCGCGCTCATTTTTCTGTGGAAAGCCATTTTCTGTCAATGACAAGAGTAGGACAAGTCTTGAAGCCACAAGGCCCCCGATGACTGATGAGTCCTAGAGGGGTTAGGTTTCTACGAATTAGGAGTCTTCCAATAAGATGAAGGAGCTTATCAGGCACCTGCCTGGACACCCGTGTGCCGGGCTAAAAAAGGGTTTGGTGGTGTACCATCATTTTGTAGTAGACCAATAGGTACACAGCAGTCTGATGTGTTTCATACAGTATTGTCTACTGAATCACAATAATTTTAAATGCTATGTTTGAAAAACATCAGACAAAGCCTGTCCCAGTGACACATCGCATTTAATCCTCAATCTTGACTAGAAGGGAACACGTGAAGTGGTTTCAGCCCTCGTTAGATGTTGATTGACACTCCTGGTTCAGGGTTTTGCCAGATTTGTGAATTTCAAGTCTAGTACCATGACGACAGGCTCTCCAAAGGCTGTCTGACAGATCTCTGCAGCAAGCCCAGTAATCCCACCAGCTGTTTCCATGGAGAGCCGTGTCCTGGATAGATTCCACTCCGATATTCCGATAGAAAAACATTATCGCAAATATTTCACAGGTTTCACGTTAGCCATATGAGCCAGCTGTAAGGATCCCCATTCCAATTCCTCCAATTGTGTTATTGATGTGATGTACAATGAAGTACAACATGATTAAACATTGCCATTCAATGTTTGATCATTCGAGAGTATGAGATGGCTATATGATGAGTCCTCCGATTCCAGGTGGCCTTTATGCAGGCCAGCTATCAGAGACAGTAAACAAACGATTGGTAGCTTGGGAGAAATACAGTACATGAATAGTGAACAGCTGAATGAGAAAATGACACCAGTGTGGCGATGTGATATTTCTGGTGCTGGAAGCCTGTGCTAACTCAGCTTGTTTGAGTTAGGGCTGCCGCTTCATCTCGAAGAGCAACTGAATGAAAATGAAAACACTTCAACTTCCTTGACACAATCTGGAAAGGCAAGAAACATACGGAATCCGGCGTCGTTATGCTGCTCTGCACCTCGGGTGAGAAGAAGGATGGCCTCACAGATGTGCTAGAGTCTAGACTGACTGATAAACCCAATGGCCTTTGCCATTTTTTAAGCTTTCATCCAATCTGCACACTCAAGATATGGCTGTAAACTTACAGAAATGCTTAAATACTTTCAGCAAAGCTGTTGATTACTTTGAATCCTTAATTCTTAGATTGTTTTTGCAACCTCTGGATTTGTTAGTATTTAACAAGTGAACATGAACCGAAAGCATGAGATTACTTCATTGTACTAATCAGTACTGCTACTGGTGTCTCTTGCAGATCTCTGGGAAGTATCCTCTAATGTTAATCTTTATGGTCCGGAGTGCAGTATGACCTCACAGCTGAAAGTTTGGAACTTTCACTAAGGAACTTTTATTAATAAAAAAGTTTAAAAAAATGTTTGGTTAATAAACAGTCAAACTTCAAGTTCTTCAAAAGCGCAGGTTAGCGTTTTTGTTACGGTGCGTGAATGAGGACCCAAAAGCGAATTAACTTAAAACAGAGCTTCTTTAATTACCAAACATAGGTAGGCTCAGACGGACCGGCAGATTCCGACAGGACAAGACAAGGTTACAGCAAACATGACGACAGTCTGGTTCAGACATGAAACACAACAAACAAGAATCCGACAAGGACAGGAACAAAAACAGAGAGAGATATAGGGACCTAATCAGAGGGAAAAAGGGAACAGGTGGGAAACGGGGTGACGAGGTGGTTAGGAGGAGACAAGGCACAGCTGGTGGAAATTGGGGGAGAAAAGGTAACCTAACAACGACCAGCAGAGGGAGACAGGGTGAAGGGAAAGGACAGAGACAAGACACAACATGACAGTACATGACAGTACCCCCCCACTCACCGAGCGCCTCCTGGCGCACTCGAGGAGGAAACCTGGCGGCAACGGAGGAAATCCTCGATCAGCGCACGGTCCAGCACGTCCCGAGAGGGAACCCAACTCCTCTCCTCAGGACCGTACCCCTCCCAATCTACGAGGTACTGGTGACCACGGCCCCGAGGACGCATGTCCAAAATTCTACGGACCCTGTAGATGGGTGCGCCCTCGACAAGGATGGGGGGGGGGGGGGGGGAAGACGAGCGGGGGCGCGAAGGACGGGCTTGATGCAGGAGACATGGAAGACCGGGTGGACGCGACGAAGGTATCGCGGAAGAAGAAGTCGAACTGCGACAGGATTAATGACCCGAGAAATACGGAACGGACCAATGAACCGCGGGGTCAACTTGCGAGAAGCCGTCTTAAGGGGAAGGTTCTGAGTGGAGAGCCAAACTCTCTGACCGCGACAATATCTAGGACTCTTAGTTCTACGCTTATTAGCAGCCCTCACAGTCTGCGTCCTATAACGGCAAAGTGCAGACCTGACCCTCTTCCAGGTGCGCTCGCAACGTTGGACAAAAGCCTGAGCGGAGGGGACGCGGGACTCGGCGAACTGAGATGAGAACAGCGGAGGCTGGTACCCGAGGCTACTCTGAAAAGGAGATAGCCCGGTCGCAGACGAAGGAAGCGAGTTGTGGGCGTATTCTGCCCAGGGGAGCTGTTCTGACCAAGACGCAGGGTTGCGAAAAGAAAGACTGCGTAAGATGCGACCAATAGTCTGATTGGCCCGTTCTGCTTGACCGTTAGACTGGGGGTGAAAGCCGGAAGAGAGACTGACGGAAGCCCCAATCAAACGGCAAAACTCCCTCCAAAATTGAGACGTGAATTGCGGACCTCTGTCCGAAACGACGTCTGACGGAAGGCCATGAATTCTGAAAACATTCTCGATGATGATTTGTGCCGTCTCTTTAGCAGAAGGAAGCTTAGCAAGGGGAATGAAATGAGCCGCCTTAGAGAACCTATCGACAACCGTAAGAATAACAGTCTTCCCCGCTGACGAAGGCAGTCCGGTGACAAAATCTAAGGCGATGTGAGACCACGGTCGAGAGGGAATAGGAAGCGGCCTGAGACGGCCGGCAGGAGGAGAGTTACCGGACTTAGTCTGCGCGCAGACCGAACAAGCAGCCACGAAACGACGCGTGTCATGCTCCCGGGTGGGCCACCAAAAACGCTGGCGAATGGAAGCAAGCGTACCCCGAACGCCAGGGTGGCCGGCTAACTTGGCAGAGTGAGCCCACTGAAGAACGGCCAGACGAGTAGGAACGGGAACGAAAAGAAGGTTCCTAGGACAAGCGCGCGGCGACGGAGTGTGAGTGAGCGCTTGTTTTACCTGCCTCTCAATTCCCCAGACAGTCAACCCGACAACACGCCCCTCAGGGAGAATCCCCTCGGGGTCAGTGGAGGCTAATGAAGAACTGAAGAGACGAGACAAAGCATCAGGCTTGGTGTTCTTAGAGCCCGGACGATAAGAAATCACGAACTCGAAACGAGCGAAAAACAGCGCCCAACGCGCCTGACGCGCATTAAGTCGTTTGGCAGAACGGATGTACTCAAGGTTCCTATGGTCAGTCCAAACGACAAAAGGAACGGTCGCCCCCTCCAACCACTGTCGCCATTCGCCTAGGGCTAACCGGATGGCGAGCAGTTCGCGGTTACCCACATCATAGTTACGTTCCGACGGCGACAGGCAATGAGAAAAATACGCGCATGGGTGGACCTTGTCGTCAGAGAGGGAGCGCTGAGAAAGAATGGCTCCCACGCCCACCTCTGACGCGTCAACCTCGACAACGAACTGTCTAGAGACGTCAGGTGTAACAAGGATAGGAGCGGATGTAAAACGATTCTTGAGGAGATCAAAAGCTCCCTGGGCGGAAACGGACCACTCAAAGCACGTCTTGACAGAAGTAAGGGCTGTGAGAGGAGCTGCCACCTGACCGAAATTACGGATGAAACGACGATAGAAGTTCGCGAAGCCGAGAAAGCGCTGCAGCTCGACGCGTGACTTAGGGACGGGCCAATCAATGACAGCTTGGACTTTAGCGGGATCCATCTTAATGCCTTCAGCGGAAATAACAGAACCGAGAAATGTGACGGAGGAGGCATGAAAAGTGCACTTCTCAGCCTTCACAAAAAGACAATTCTCTAAAAGGCGCTGGAGGACACGTCGAACGTGCTGAACATGAATCTGGAGTGACGGTGAAAAAATCAGGATATCGTCAAGGTAAACGAAAACAAAGATGTTCAGCATGTCTCTCAGGACATCATTGACTAATGCCTGAAAGACAGCTGGAGCGTTAGCGAGGCCGAAAGGAAGAACCCGGTATTCAAAGTGCCCTAACGGAGTGTTAAACGCCGTCTTCCACTCGTCCCCCTCCCTGATGCGCACGAGATGGTAAGCGTTACGAAGGTCCAACTTAGTGAAAAACCTGGCTCCCTGCAGGATCTCGAAGGCTGAAGACATAAGAGGAAGCGGATAACGATTCTTCACTGTTATGTCATTCAGCCCTCGATAATCTATGCAGGGACGCAGAGACCCGTCCTTCTTCTTGACAAAAAAAAACCCCGCTCCGGCGGGAGAGGAGGAGGGGACTATGGTACCGGCGTCAAGAGCTACAGACAAATAATCTTCGAGAGCCTTACGTTCGGGAGCCGACAGAGAGTATAGTCTACCCCGGGGGGGGGTGGTTCCCGGAAGGAGATCAATACTACAATCATACGACCGGTGTGGAGGAAGAGAGGTGGCCCTGGACCGACTGAACACCGTGCGCAGATCGTGATATTCCTCCGGCACCCCTGTCAAATCACCAGGCTCCTCCTGTGAAGAAGAGACAGAGGAAACAGGAGGGATAGCAGACATTAAACATTTCACATGACAAGAGACGTTCCAGGAGAGGATAGAATTACTAGACCAATTAATGGAAGGATTATGACAAACTAGCCAGGGATGGCCCAAAACAACAGGTGTAAAAGGTGAACGAAAAATTAAAAAATAAATGGTTTCACTATGATTACCAGAAACAGTGAGGGTTAAAGGTAGCGTCTCACGCTGAATCCTGGGGAGAGGACTACCATCCAGGGCGAACAAGGCCGTGGGCTCCTTTAACTGTCTGAGAGGAATGTCATGTTCCCGAGCCCAGGTCTCGTCCATAAAACAGCCCTCCGCCCCAGAGTCTATTAAGGCACTGCAGGAAGCTGACGAACCGGTCCAGCGTAGATGGACCGACAAGGTAGTGCAGGATCTTGAAGGAGAGACAGGAGTAGTAGCGCTCACCAGTAGCCCTCCGCTTACTGACGAGCTCTGGCCTTTTACTGGACATGAAGTGACAAAATGACCAGCGGAACCGCAATAGAGACAGAGGCGGTTGGTGATTCTCCGTTCCCTCTCCTTAGTCGAGATGCGGATACCTCCCAGCTGCATGGGCTCAGCACCCGAGCCGGCAGAGGAAGATGGTAGTGATGCGGAGAGGGGGGCGACGGAGAGCGCGAGCTCCTTTCCACGAGCTCGGTGACGAAGATCAACCCGTCGCTCAATGCGAATAGCGAGTTCAATCAAGGAATCCACGCTGGAAGGAACCTCCCGGGAGAGAATCTCATCCTTTACCTCTGCGCGGAGACCCTCCAGAAGACGAGCGAGCAAGGCCGGCTCGTTCCAGCCACTGGAGACAGCAAGAGTGCGAAACTCAATAGAGTAGTCTGTTATGGATCGATTGCCTTGACATAGGGAAGACAGGGCCCTGGAAGCCTCCTCCCCAAAAACAGATCGATCAAAAACCCGTATCATCTCCTCCTTAAAGTCCTGATACTGGTTAGTACACTCAGCCCTTGCCTCCCAGATTGCCGTGCCCCACTCACGAGCCCGTCCAATAAGGAGAGATATGACGTAGGCGACACGAGCAGTGCTCCTGGAGTAAGTGTTGGGCTGGAGAGAAAACACAATATCACACTGGGTGAGGAACGAGCGGCATTCAGTGGGCTCCCCAGAGTAACACGGCGGGTTATTGATTCTGGGCTCCGGAGATTCGAAAGCCCTGGAAGTGGCCGGTGGATCGAGGCGGAGATGGTGAACCTGTTCTGTGAGGTTGGAGACTTGGGTGGCCAGGGTCTCAACGGCATGTCGAGCGGCAGACACTTCCTGCTCGTGTCTGCCTAGCATCGCTCCCTGGATCCCGACGGCTGAGTGGAGAGGATCCGAAGTCGCTGGGTCCATTCTTGGTCGGATTCTTCTGTTACGGTGCGTGAATGAGGACCCAAAAGCGAATTAACTTAAACAGAGCTTCTTTAATTACCAAACATAGGTAGGCTCAGACGGACCGGCAGATTCCGACAGGACAAGACAAGGTTACAGCAAACATGACGACAGTCTGGTTCAGACATGAAACACAACAAACAAGAATCCGACAAGGACAGGAACAAAAACAGAGAGAGATATAGGGACCTAATCAGAGGGAAAAAGGGAACAGGTGGGAAACGGGGTGACGAGGTGGTTAGGAGGAGACAAGGCACAGCTGGTGGAAATTGGGGGAGAAAAGGTAACCTAACAACGACCAGCAGAGGGAGACAGGGTGAAGGGAAAGGACAGAGACAAGACACAACATGACAGTACATGACAGTTTTTTCGTCATGAATCTTGTTCTGGAGGTAGCTCTGCAGAGTGGTAATAAAATCTGACTTTAAATTTAACCTTAACATTAACTACACTGCTAACCATAATGCCTAATCCTAACACTAAATTAAGACCAAAAAAGCACATTTTGTTTTCATGAACTTTTATAATATAGCCAATTTTGACTTTGTAGCTGGCCTATCTATTTGGAACTTGCTCACTTCTGCCTCCAGCACAAGACAACCTGCTTCAAAAGCCTATGATTTACACATGCAGCTGTTTCAGAATCCGAATCACCTTTATTTGCCAAATACATTTGCATGTACAGAAATTTGACTTGGTGAAATGGTGCTGCCACAATATTTTATTTAACTAAGTCAGTTAAGAACAAATGTTTATTTACAATGACGGCCCAGCCCGACCAAACCCTAACCCGGATGACACTGGGCCAATTGTGTGCCACCCTATGGGACTCCCAATCACGGCCGGTTGTGATACAGCCTGGAATTGAACCAGGGCCTGTAGTGATGCCTCTAGCACTGAGATGCAGTGCCTAACACAGAACCCAAACTGGCTGTGCGCGTGCGCCATCGTGCATAAATGTATTTTGTCCCCCTACACCGAACGCGATCACAACACGCAGGTTCGAAACAAACTCTGAACCAATGACATTTTTTTCGGGACAGGTCAAAAAGCATTAAACTTAACTTAAACTTTTATGGCAATTTAGCTAGTTAGCTTGTACTTGCTAGCTAATTTGTCCTATTTAGCTATGTTACGTTCGTCGATGGAAGGATCAGACCAAGGTGCAGCGTGGTAGGCGTACATTTTCATTTATTAAATAAACACCGGGCTAAACAGCACAGTACCAAAAACAAGATCCCACAAACTACAGGTGGAAAAAAGGCTGCCTAAGTATGATCCCCAATCAGAGACAACGATAGACAGCTGCCTCTGATTGGGAACCATACCCGGCCAACAAAGAAATAGAAAACCTAGATTGCCCACCCTAGTCACACCCTGACCTAACCAAATAGAGAATTAAAAGGATCTCTAAGGTCAAGGCGTGACAAGCTAGCTTGCTGTTGCTAGCTCATTTGTCCTGGGATATAAACATTAGGTTGTTATTTTACCTGAAATGCACAAGGTCCTCTACTCCGACAATTAATCCACACATAAAAACGGTCTTCCAAATCGTTTCTAGTCATCTCTCTTACTTCCAGGCTTTCATTGTTTAACTTATATGGTGATTAGCATCTAAACTTTCATAGTATTACCACGACAACCGGCAACAGTTCGTCTTTCAATCACCCACGTGGGTATAACCAATGAGGAGATGGCACGTGGGTACCTGCATCTATAAATCACTGAGGAGATGGGAGAGGCAGGCCTTGCAGCGCGATCTGGGTCAGAAATAGGAATGACTTCTATTTTAGCCCTTGACAACACAGACAATCGTTGACGGGGGCGAGCAGTGTAGGTGCAATAATTGAATAACATAGATTCCTAGGTTTATTTTGCAACGCTAACGCACGCGACGCGGGCAGTGTGGTCAGCCTATTAGACTGCTGCACCACTCGGGAGCCCCTGGTAAACAGGATAAACAAACAGATGACGAACAGGATATACAGATAGACGATAAACAGGATCTACAGAGGATAAACAGGATATAAAGACAATAAACAGGATATACAGATGAAAAACAGGATATACAGACAAACGATAAACAGGATATACAGACAGATGATAAACAGGATATACAGACAAGAAACAGGATATGCAGATGATAAACAGTATGTACAGATAGTTGATAAACAGGATATATACACAATAAACAGGATATACAGACGATAAACAGGATACACAGGCGGACGACAAACAGGATATACAGTGCATTCTGACTAGTATTCAGACACCTTGACTTTTTCCACATTTTGTTACTTTATGGCCTTATTCTCAAATGGATTGAATAAAACATTTTCTTCATCAACCTACACACAATACCCAATAATGACAAACCAAAAACAGGCTTTTAGAAATGTTTGCAATTTTTTATATTTTTTTTACAGAAATATCTTATTTACATAAGTATTCAGACCCTTTGCTTTGAGACTTGAAATTGAGCTCAGGTGCATCCTGTTTCCATTGATCATCCTTGAGATGTTTCTACAACTTGATATGAGTCCATATGTGGTAAATCCAATTGATTGGATGGAAAAACATCTCTGATGCACTCCACCAATCAGGCCTTTATGGTAAAGTGACAGAAGCCACTCCTCAGTAAAAGGCACACAAAAGCCTGCTTGGAGTTTGCCAAATGGCACCTAAAGGACTCTCAGAAAATGTGAAACAAGATTCTCTGGTCTGATGAAATGAAGATTGCACTCTTTGGCCTGAATGCCAACCTGGCACCATCCCTACGGTATCAACTCTTTGGCGTGAATGCCAACCTGGCACCATCCCTACGGTGAAGTATGGTGGAGGCAGCATCACGCTGTGGGGATGTTTTTCAGCGACAGGAAGTGGGAGACTGAATTGAGTGAAAGAAGAACGGAACAAAATACAGAGAGATCCTTGATGAAAACTTGGTCCAGAGCGCTCAGGACCTCAGACTTGGATGAAGGACAATGACACTAAGCACACAGCAGGAGTGACTTCGGGACAAGTCTCTGAATGTCCTTGAGTGGCCCAGCCAGAGCCTGAACTTGATCCGAATAGAACATCTCTGGAGAGACCTGAAAATAACTGTGCAGTGACGCTCCCCATCCAACCTGACAGACCTTGAGAGGGTCTGCAGAAAAGAATGGGAGAAACTCTTCTTTATTATTTTTGTTAGGTCAGTGTGTGACAAGAGTGGTTGGTTTAGTTTTTGTATTGTCTAGGTGTTTTTGTCCTGTCTAGGTTGTTTGTATATCTATGGGGTTTTGGTATGTCTAGGTAAATGTAGGTCTATGGTGGCATAAATCGGTTCCTAATAGGAGGCAGCTGTTTATCGTTGTCTCTGATTTGGGGATCCTATTTAGGTTGCCATTTCCCATTTTGGTTTTGGGGGTTATTGTCTATGTGTAGTTGCATGTCAGCAGAAGTGGTTTATAGCGTTTTGTTGTTTTGTTAGGTTGTTTAAGTATTCTTCATTTTAATAAAAGAAGAATGTATTCCAATCACGCTGCGCCTTGGTCTCCTCGTTACGACGAACATGACACCGGGATTGTAGCATACATTGTTTCACGAAAACATGGCTCTCTCTGAATATATTATCTGAGTCCGTACAGACAGTTAGGTTCTCAGTTAATCGCACAGACAGAAATAATGTATGTATGTTACATGATTAACTATTCATGGTGTGATTGTGATAACATACAGGAAGTCAAGTCCTTTTGTTCACCCGGCCTAGAATACCTCACAATCAAATGCCAACCGTATTACCTCCCAAGAGAACTTTCTTCGGTTATAGTCACAGCTGTGTATATTCCCCCTCAAGCCGATACCATGACGGCCCTCAAAGAACTTCACTGGACTTGATGCAAACTGGAAACCACATATCCCGAGGCAACATTTATTGTAGCTGAGGATTTTAACAAAGCAAATATGAAGAAAATGCTACCGAAGTTCTATCAACACATTCACTGTCGTACTCGCACTGTTAACCTCTCGCTAGCGTCTCACCTGGCCATAAGCCAGGGGAAATGCAGAGCGTCAAATTCAAATAAATTACTATGAAAATCAAACTTTCATTAAATCACACATGCAAGATAGCAAATTAAAGCTACACTTGTTGTGAATCCAGCCAACATGTCAGATTTCAAAAATAATTTTGTGTGAAAGCAAACAATGCTATTATCTGATGATAGCACCTCCGTAAACAAAGAGAGAAACCATATTTCAACCCAGCAGGCGCGACACAAAACACAGAAATACAAATATAATTCATGCCTTACCTTTGACAAGCTTCTTTTGTTGGCACTCCAATATGTCCAATAAACATCACAAATTGTCCTTTTGTTCGATTAATTCAGTCGATATATATCCAAATTATCAGTTTATTTGGCGCGTTTGATCCAGGAAAACACTGGTTCCAACTTGCGCAACGTGACTACAAAATATCTCAAAAGTTACCTGTAAACTTTGCCAAAACATTTCAAACTACTTTTGTAACACAACTTTAGGTATTTTTTAACGTAAATAATCGATAAAATTGAAGACGGGATGATCTGTGTTCAATACAGGAAGAAAACAAACTGTAGCATGCTTTCTGGTCACGCGCCTCTATCTAACAGTACACTTCAAGTGACCCTGGTTCAAGATGGCCATACTTCTTCATTACACAAAGGAAAACCTCAACCAATTTCTAATTTACTGTTGTCTTCCAGTGGAAGCGATAGGAACTGCAAAAAGGTCCCTTAGAAATCTGGATTTCCAATGAAAACGCATTGAAAAGAGAATCTGAATGGTTTGTCCTCAGGGTTTCGCCTGCTAAATAAGTTCTGTTATACTCACAGACATGATTCAAACTGTTTTAGAAACTTCATAATGTTTTCTATCCAAATATACTAATAACATGCATATCTTATCTTCTGGGGATGAGTAGCAGGCAGTTGAATTTGGGTTTGCATTTAATCCGGATGTGAAAATACTGCCCCGTCACCAAGAAGTTAAAACACTTGACTACTACTACTCTAACTGGAATATGTTCCGGGTAGCCTCTGAGTATAGCATTGACGAATACACTGATACGGTGACTGAGTTTATCAGGAAGCGTATATGAGATGTTGTGCCCACTGTGACTATTAAAACCTACCCTAACCAGGATAGATGGCAGCATTCACGCAAAATTGAAAGCATGAACCACCACATTTAACCATGGCAAGGGGACTGGGAATATGGCTGAATACAAACAGTGTAGTTACTCTCTCCGTAAGGCAATCAAACAGCCAAAACTTTTTGTAGAGACAAAGTGGAGTCGCAATTCAACGTCTCAGAAGCGAGACATATGTGGCAGGGTTTAGAGACAATGACGAACTGCAAAGGTAAAACCAGCCATGTAGCATGTCTTGCCTCCAGAGAAGCTAAACTCCTTCTTCGTCCGCTATGAGGATATCACAGTGCCATCGACGCGGCCCTCTACCAAGGACTATGGGCTCTCCTTCTCCATGGCCAATGTGAGTAAGACATTTAAGCCTGTTAACCCTCGCAAGGCTGGCAGCCCAGACGGCATCCCTAGCTGCTTCATCCAGCTGGCTGGAGTGTGACCAGCTGTCTGGAGTGTTTACAGACATATTCAATCTCTCCCTATCCCAGTCTACTGTCCCCACATGCTTCCAGATATCCACCATTGTTTCTGTACCCAAGAAAGCTAAGGTAACTGAACTAAATGACTATCTCACTGTAGCACTCACTTCTGTCATCATGATGTGCTTTGAGAGACTAGTCAAGGATCATATCACCTCTACCTTACCTGACACCCTAGACACACTTCAATTTGCTTACCGACCCAATAGATCCACAGCTGACACAATCGCCATCCCATTGCACACTGCCCTATCCCATCTGGACAAGAGGAATACCTGTGTAAGAATGTTGTTCATTGACTATAGCTCAGCATTCAACACCATAGTACCCTCCAAGCTCATCATTAAGCTTGAGGCCCTGGGTCTGAACCCTGCCCTGTGCAACTGTGTCCTGGACTTCCTGACGGGCTACACCCAGGTGGTGAAGGTAGGAAACAACACCTCCACTTTGCTGATCCTCAACACAGGGGGCCCACAAGGGTGCATGCTCAGCCCCCTCCTGTACTCCCTGTTCACCCATGACTGTGTGGCCATGCACACCTCCAACTCAATCATCAAGTTTGCAGATGACACAACAGTAGTAGGCCTGATTATCAACAATGACGAGACAGCCTACAGGGAGGAGGTAAGGGTGGTGCCAGGAAAATACGTTCTCACTCAACATCAACAAAACAAACGAGCTGATCGTAGACGTCAGGAAACAACAGAGGCAGCACCCCCTTATCCACATGGATGGGACCACAGCAGAGAAGGTGGAATGCTTCAAGTTCCTCGGCATACACATCACTGACAAACTGAAATGGTCCACACAGATAGTGTGGTGAAAAAGGTGCAACAGCACCTCTTCAACCACAAGAGGCTGAAGAAATTTGGGTTGGCACCTAAAACCCTCACAAACTTTTACATATGCACAATTGAGAGCATCCTGTCGGGCTGTATGACCGCCTGGTATGGCAACTGCACCACCTCTCCAGGAGGTGGTGCAGTCTGCCCAACGCATCTCTGGGGGCAAACTTTCTGCCCTCCCAATGTCACAGAAAGGCCAAAAAGATCATCAAGGACAACAACCACCCGAGCCCCTGCCTGTTCACCTCGCTATCATCCAGGAGGTGGGGTCAGTACAGGTGCATCAAAACTGGGACCGTGAGACTGAAAAACAGCTTCTGTCTCACAAGGCCATCAGACTGTTAAATAGCCATCACTAACACATTAGAGGCTGCTACCATATATACAGCTGAGGTGGGAGACTCTGTCCATAGGACAACAATCAGTCGTATATTGCACAAATCTGGCCTTTATGGAAGAGTGGCAAGAAGAAAACCATTTCTTAAAGATATCCATAAAAAGTGTTGTTTAAAGTTTGCCACAAGCCACCTGGGAGACACACCAAACATGTGGAAGAAGGTGCTCTGGTCAGATGAAACCAAAATTGAACTTTTTGGCAACAATGCAAAACGTTATGTTTGGCGTAAAAGCAACACAGCTGAACACACCATCCCCACTGTCAAACATGGTGGTGGCAGCATCATGGTTTGGGCCTGCTTTTCTTCAGCAGGGACAGGGAAGATGGTTAAAATTGATGGGAAGATGGATGGAGCCAAATACAGGACCATTCTGGAAGAAAACCTGATGGAGTCTGCAAAAGACCTGAGACTGGGACGGAGATTTGTCTTCCAACAAGACAATGATCCAAAACATAAAGCAAAATCTACAATGGAATGGTTCAAAAATAAACATATCCAGGTGTTAGAATGGCCAAGTCAAAGTCCAGACATGAATCCAATCGAGAATCTGTGGAAAGAACTGAAAACTGCTGTTCACAAATGCTCTCCATCAAACCTCACTGAGCTCGAGCTGTTTTGCAAGGAGGAATGGGAAAAAATGTCAGTCTCTCGATGTGCAAAACTGATAGAGACATACCCCAAGCGACTTACAGCTGTAATTGCAGCAAAAGGTGGCGCTACAAAGTATTAACTTAAGGGGGCTGAATAATTTTGCACGCCCAATTTTTCAGTTTTTGATTTGTTAAAAAAGTTTGAAATATCCAATACATGTCGTTCCACTTCATGATTGTGTCCCACTTGTTGTTGATTCTTCACAAAAAATACAGTTTTATATCTTTATGTTTGAAGCCTGAAATGTGGCAAAAGGTCGCAAAGTTCAAGGGGGCCGAATACTTTCGCAAGGCACTGTACATAGACTTGAAATCACTGGCCACTTTAATGTTTACATATTTTGCACTACTCATCTCATATGTATATACTGTATTCTATTCTATTCTACGGTATCTTAGTCTATGCCGATCTGATATTGCTAGTCCAAATATTTATATATTCTAAATTCCATTCCTTTACTTTAGATTTGTGTGTATTGTTGTGAAATTGTTAGTTATTACTGCGCTGTTGGAGCTAGAAACATAAGCATTTCGCTATACCCACAATAGCTGCGAAACACATGTATGTGACCAATAAAATTTGATTTGATTATGATTTGATATACAGACAAACGATAAACAGGATATACAGACGATAAGGATATACAGATGATAAACAGGATATACAGACAACATACAGTATGCAGAAGCAGAGTTTACACAAATCCACATGTGGTTTGTACACTATGTACACTGTAAACTAGGAACTACAATCTTCACTACAAACACTAACCTACATTATAAATGATAATGTGCAGTGGGGGAAATATGTATATGAAACAAGTCAGGTGCATATGAGGATGTGCAGATAGTGCCGTTCTAGGATGATAGTGCAGGGCATAGTCCATGAATGAGAAGATCATCGTGGTCCAGGTGGCCAGTGGGTGAGGGCCACAACGTGAGGCAAGAAGCTGTTTGGGTGGCGGGAGGTTTTGGTCATAAGTGACCTGAACCGTTTGCCAGAGGGTAGTCAAGAGGGGGTGGAAGGAGTCGGGATAATCTTTCCCGCGCACTTTCAGCTCTGACGTTGTGCAGGACCTAGATGGAGGGTAGGTTGCAGCCAATGACCCTGTCAACAGCCCGGACAATGCGGAGTAGTTTGCCGTTGGATC
Organism: Oncorhynchus mykiss; assembly: GCF_013265735.2. NCBI lineage: Eukaryota > Metazoa > Chordata > Actinopteri > Salmoniformes > Salmonidae > Oncorhynchus > Oncorhynchus mykiss. Next base: position 54,004,518 of record NC_048583.1, on the reverse strand, counting down.
GGGTATTCGCATTCCCAAATTTGACAGTGATCGAGGAGGTGAGGATAGACCCAATGATGGCTGTATAGAACCGGATCAGTATTGTCTGTGAGAGTCTGGATTTCTTCAGCTGACACAAGAAGTACATTTGCTGGTGTGCCTTCTTGGTGATCAATATGATGTTGTCCTCCTACTTGAGGTTGTGGGAGATGATGATTCACAGGAATTTGACTGTGCCAGCCAGCCATTGATTTCAAGGAGGCGAGATGGTGAGGGACGCTTCCTGAAGACAATAACTATCTCCACGGTTTGAAGTGTTTAGCTCCAGGTTATTGTGACTGCACCAGGCCACTATCTGTTCAAACACTGTTCAAACACAGGTACATGGACTTGTCACCGTTGGAGATAAGGCAGACCAGGGTGGTGTCTCCTGCAAACTTGAGTAGCTTGACAGATGCATTGATGGAGGTGCATTTTTTGATGTAGAGTGAGGAGAGGGGAGAGCATGCAGGGGGAGAAGGAGAAAGACGGAGGAGGATCTAACGAAGAGAAAATTATCACCGGCGTCTGGATAGCTAAGAGAGAACTTAAATACGGAAGAATCAACAGCGGTAGATGGGGTGGATGCTCTTATGTGTTTCATAAAAAGAAAGAGAGATCATCCAGTTTCATTCTATAGTGAGAGTGGATGTTGTTTCTCTCTGTCCCAGTTTTTACACACACCCTTCATTACTGTTAGAGGAAGGGGAAAGTATGTGTAGGTAGAGTGAGGGGAAAAAGTATTTGATCCCCTGCTGATTTTGTACGTTTGCCCACTGACAAAGAAATTATCCGTCTATAATTTTAATGGTAGGTTTATTTGAACAGTGAGAGACAGAATAACAACAAAAAAAAACAGAAAAACGCATGTCAAAAATGTTATACATTTATTTGCATTTTAATGAGGGAAATAAGTATTTGACCCCCTCTCAATCAGAAAGATTTCTGGCTCCCAGGTGTCTTTTATACAGGCAATGAGCTGAGATTATGAGCACACTCTTAAAGGGAGTGCTCCTAATCTCAGTTTGTTACCTGTATAAAAGACACCTGTCCACAGAAGCAATCAATCAATCAGATTCCAAACTCTCCACCACGGCCAAGACCAAAGAGCTCTCCAAGGATGTCAGGGACAAGATTGTAGACCTACACAAGGCTGGAATGAGCTACAAGACCATCGCCAAGCAGCTTGGTGAGAAGGTGACAACAGTTGGTGTGATTATTCGCAAATGGAAGAAACACAAAAGAACTGTCAATCTCCCTCGTCCTTGGGCTCCATGCAAGATCTCACCTCGTGGAGTTGCAATGATCATGAGAACGGTGAGGAATCAGTCCAGAACTACACGAGAGGATCTTGTCAATGATCTCAAGGCAGCTGGGACCATAGTCACCAAGTAAACAATTGGTAACACACTACACCGTGAAAGACTGAAATCCTGCAATGCCCGCAAGGTCCCCCTGCTCAAGAAAGCACATATACATGCCCGTCTGAAGTTTGCCAATGAACATCTGAATGATTCGAAGGACAACTGGTTGAAAGTGTTGTGGTCAGATGAGACCAAAATGGAGCTATTTGGCATCAACTCAACTCGCTGTGTTTGGAGGTGGAAACATTATGCTTTGGGGGTGTTTTCCTGCTAAGGGGACAGGACAATTTCACCGCATCAAAGGGACGATGGACGGGGCCATGTACCGTAAAATCTCCTTCCCTCAGCCAGGGCATTGAAAATGGGTCATGGATGGATATTCCAGCATGACAATGACCCAAAACACACGGCTAAGGCAACAAAGGAGTGGCTCAAGAAGAAGCACATTAAGGTCCTGGAGTGGCCTAGCCAAAATCTGTGGAGGGAGCTGAAGGTTCGAGTTGCCAAATGTCAGCCTCGAAACATTAATGACTTGGAGAAGATCTGTAAAGAGGAGTGGGACAAAATCCCTCCTGAGATGTGTGCAAACCTGGTGGCCAACTACAAGAAAGATCTTACCTCTGTGATTGCCAACAAGGGTTTTGCCACCCAGTACTAAGTCATGTTTTGCACAGGGGTCAAATACTTATTCTCCTCATTAAAATGCAAATCAATTCATAACATTTTTGACATGCGTTATTCGTTGTTATTCTGTCTCTCACTGTTCAAATAAACCTAACATTAAAATTATAGACTGATCATTTCTTTGTCAGTGGGCAAACGTACAAAATCAGCCCTCACTGTAATCCTGTCTAACACTGCTTTTTAAAAATATATATTGCTTAGTAGGACTGCATAAGTGTTCCTCTACACTTTCTGGAGGACTGAGTTTTGAAATCATTGGAATTAGACCACGTGTAACGATTTTCGTTGGTGGAAGGAGAGGAGGAAGGAGAGGAGGACCAAAGTGCAGCGTGGTACTTATCCATAACTTTTAATCCAGAATGAATACACGAACAAAAACAACAAAACGATAACCAAACAGTTCTGACAGGTGCAACAAGCACTAACCAGAAAATAACTACCCACAAATCATAGTGGGAAAACAAGCTACCTAAGTATGGTTCTCAATCAGAGACAACGATAGACAGCTGCCTCTGATTGGGAACCATACCAGGCCAAACACAGAAATACAAAACCTAGAACAAAAACATAGAATGCCCACCCCAACTCACGCCCTGACCAAACTAAAACAGAGACATAAAAAAGGAACTAAGGAGATGGAGAAAACACCTGTCTCCGGAATACATCTTCAAATTAAGGGAAACCATGGCATCCATGAGAGAGGGAGAAGCGTGGATCCATGTATGCGTGTAAGATAGTCTAGCTACTGTAGCCACATTTTCAGATATTACTATTATTACAGTTCCTAATTTTGTCAGAAAGTCATTTTCATTTGAAGTTAAAGTGTACCTTTAGCTAGCTAACGTTAGCTGGTTGGCTTGCTAGCTAACATTACGTGTATGATCATGTGTAGTAATATTATTCATATCTCACAGCCATTTGCATAGCAAGTTATACCTTAATGTTAGCTAGCTAACATTGAACCTGGTTGGTTAGCTGCCTGCAGATTCATGCAGGGTAGTAACGTCATGAGTTTGGATTATGGTTCATTGTTTAGCTAGCTAGCTAGCTTCATGTCTTAACAAAAGACTCCACTATGCAAGTAACCATTTCAATAGAATGTTAATGATGTCACTGCGGCAACTGTTGATAGACCTGACGAACTTACGAGCTCAACACCCAGAGGTGGGACCAAGTCATTGTTTTACAAGTCACAAGTAAGTCTCAAGTCTTAGCACTCAAATCCCAAGTCAAGTCCCAAGTCAAGACAGCCAAGTCCGAGTCAAGTCTCAAGTCAAGACCGTCAAGTATCAAGTCAAGTCTCAAGTGCCAAACCTTGAGTTTTGAGTCCTAAACAAGTCATAATGTGTGTGCTCTTCACCAAATGTAATACCATTTCATATTTAACAAGAGTAATAGTATAAACATTTACGCAAATCATGAATGCTTTTAAAAATATATATGTTTATTACTTTCCCAATTAACTTTATATATCCATGGAAATACATGGGTAGCCATGAGAAAGACACATCAATATGACAACAAAAACTAAAATATTGTAGTGCTCTCTCTCTCTTTCTCTCTCTCTCTCCAGACATACTCTAGACACCTAAAACAATCCTGCCATAAAGTTACAATAATTTATTAAAAAGTACATCAAAACAACTGACACTGAACTTCAAGTAGGCCTACAATTTGAACACTGGCCTGAATGTCTGAGAAAAAATACAGATTCCCAAAGTGTGTGTGTGTGTGTGTGTGTGTAATGCATAAACAGTTTCATTTTTTCTCTTATCTCAGGGCCCTATGATGCATTGCATTTGCAAAAGACCAAATTCGATAAAAGTCTGTCAGTCATTTGTGCACGATGAGGCCGCGGTATGATGCCACCATGGTTGAAGACACGCTCCACCGGAGCACTGGATGCTCTGCCATGACCCTGATGGCCACTTGGAACAGTGAAGGAAGAGCCTTCCTGTTCATTGTCCAGAACAAGAGGGCATTCTGTCATTCTTAACTGTAGTGCTGGAGTGGTCCCAACAGCTTTCTTCTGCCTCTTACATTATGTTGCAAACAGCCCTTCTTCTTGTCCAAGACTATGGTCCTCTCGCTCTCAGTACCTGTAGCATCTTGCAGAACCAGTTCTGGCAAACATGTAAAAGCACAGCAGAATCAAAAAGTCTGGTATTAGAGTATTCGTGATGCAGTGGGTTAAACTGAAAAAGTATAATTGTTGCAGTCAATTGGATTAAATTATTAAATTATGCCACCTCCTCCTTGACCTCCCCCTTGACCAGCACATGGTGCTCCACCCACATCAGAGAAAAAGCAAGATCCAAGGCAGCTGCTTTGAGGTAGACTGGATCTGCAAACGGGTCAGTGATACCATCTTGTGTCTTTGCCATTTTCACATTGATGAAGATTCCAATAAATCTTTTGTTCAGTGATGCCTGGAGACTACTGACCAGGCCTCTCAGAAAATGGACTTGAGGCTTCCGCTGCTCCAGGTGGTGATTCAGGAACAGGACCGAGGGAACAACAGAACTGACTGTGACTATCTTCTCCCCCTGTGTCATATCTGTTGCTTCTTCAAATGGCTTCAGGATGTCCACCAACTCCTTCCACTTATTCCACTGCCGTACTGTGAACAACAACTCCTTGTGCCCAGCCTTTTCTAGAACATGACTGAGCTTTAGATGGTCACATTGGATAACTGCCTTCACTTGTCTCAGTGTTGAGTTCCATCTTGTGTTGACAGCAGCAGGGATGCCTCTTTCCCCAAATTCAGCCTCAAACACCTCTTTGAATGTGGTGCTTGTATGTAGCAGTGAGTTGATTTTTGATAACTTTGAAAGAGGAGTCATCACTTTTGTTTCTTTCAAGCCATCTTCCACCACCAGCTGGAGAGTGTGGGCAAAACACTGCAAGCACTGTTTTTTTTGCAATAGCAGCATCCACTGTTTGCTGGTCTTCCAGGGTTAGGTTATTCCAGAGGTCTGGGTCATCAAGGTGACCTTTGTTATGTACTTCATCTTCTTGTTCAATGGGGAAGCACACCGTGAATGCTTTTCTCATGTTGGCAGCATTGTCACTAATGATATAGTCCAATTTATCTTTAATGCTGTACTCACCACATATGGCCTCAAATTGCTCAGATTCTTTTGAACGTGTGTGGGCCTTTGAAGCGGACACAGGCCAAGAGATTGGATTTGAGCTGTATCCTCTCTCCATCTTTCTCCATGCAGTGCACAGTAACACCAAGGAACCCCCTCATCTTTCGGTCGGACCAAATGTCCACAGTGACTTTTCAGTCATAGTCTGTGTTGCTCAACTGAGTTTTCAGTTTTGAAAATCTCTCTGTAGCGAGGTTCTCTACTTTTGATGTCTATGTTCTATGACTCACTGGGCTGTACTTACTGTCAACCACTGACAGAAAGTGACGTAAACTCTTGTTTTCCACAATAGACAGAGGCAAGTTGCAATCGATAACCAGGTCGGACAGTATTGCATTGTTGATAGCTTTCTGCTGTGGATGATTCATGCTGTACTGCCCTACACGAGTCTCCATGAACTGTGAGATTGGAGATTGTTGTGGTTCACTTGTGATACTTTTGTTCATCTGGTATTGTTCAAATCTGTAAGCGTATAAAAAAATATATTGAGTGGGGCAGTAGCACAATCTTGCCTGGTCTCAATCTTGGGTGGAATGATCACGATCCTGCACTGGTTGACTGTGTGGAGGCTCATCGATTTAATGTTATGTTAGACTACATGCTATACTAGCAAAGTTATATATAGCTGCCGGCTATATTAGCCACGACTTACCATTCTTTGTGCGGCTTCAAATGTCGAACAAAGATGGAAGTTGTTGCGCCTCCATCTGTAATTTTCTTCCCTTATGTTTGACAAGTTGCAATCCATTTTTTTGTTGACTACAGCGTAGTCTGTATATCCGAAAATATTTTTTTGGGGTATCATCTTTCCAATGGCTCAATCTGAATTCACCCGCCGACGTTCCTCCGCATAGCCATGCACAATTGTTTTCTCCGCTGGCACAATTTGATTGGCTGCTGTCCGATTCAAACTTTAATCCGTTAAATGAAGAGTTGGCATCATTTTTAATATTTGGGCTTGGGGAGTGTATCAAGTCAGGTCAAGTCATAAGGTTTAAGTCCAAGTCGAGTCAATGGTGTTAAAGTCAAAGTCGAGTTGCAAGTCAACATATTTGTGACTCGAGTCCAAGTCATGTGACTCGAGTCCACACCTCTGTCAACACCCATTTGATATGGCTGGTGTTAGTAAACGTTGGCAAAAAAAAGTGTACATCGTTGCCAGCAGCACAGTGGCAGTCACCAACGCTCTGGATAACATCAAAACAGCCTAACCAGCTCTGCTAGGGCGAGTAAAATGGTCAGAGTGAGCTGTTCTCTCATTTGTATCTGGAAGTAGCTTGCAAGCTACCCAACATTAGCCAGTTAGCTTGGGTGCTTAACTGCTGTTGTTAGGACAGAATGATCGGATCAGAGATCGGTGGGGCTAAAGCTAAAATGGGTGTGAACGATGCTGAATGGGTGTAGACAAAGAACATGTCTCCAGTAGGTGTACCAAAAATTTCAAAGGCCATTTTCTCAAAGTGAGGTAACAAGTTTATCAACTTTCAAAGCAGAATTACTTTCCCATTGTTCCTCAAATGTAGTGTATGATATACCACTAGCTCTGAGTCTCTACTTTTATCCAATGTAAAAAACACCGTGCTACATATGACTGAATCGAGCCGGTCGGTCACAAATGTGCAGTTTTGTCACACAACACTATGCCACAGAAGTTTGTGTTGAGAAGGTACATTTTGAGGAAGTGTGCAATTGGCATGCTGACTGCAAGAATGTCTACCAGAGCTGTTGCCAGAAAATTAAAAGTACATTTTTCTACCAATGTCGTTTTATAGAATTTGGCAGTACGTCTAACTGGATTGACAACCGCAGACCACGCCTAACCACACCAGCCCAGGACCTTCACATCCGGCTTTTTCACTTGCGGAAAATCTGAAACCAGCCACCCGGACAGTTGATGAAACTGAGGAGTATTTCTGTATGTGAGTTGTCTGGGCCTGGCTCCCCTGTGAGAAGGCCTATGCCCTTGCAGGCCCACCCATGGCTGTGCCCCTGCCCAGTCATGTGAAATCCATAGATTAGGGCCTAATGAATGTATTACAATTTACTGATTTCCTTATATGAATCAGAATCATAAAACACGGGACGAGATGTTAAAACTGTCCATTGTGCCAATAGATGGTATGCACTCACATGAGATTTGCCGTGATGTTGACAGAGTGGCATGGGAGGTTTATTTCTTAGACTGGGTTAAGATGTCAATTTTGGGACACATTCTCAGTAGTGTGCCTTCGAATCAGTGGGTGTTTCGGCCTTTAATCACTAAACACCCTCAGCAAAGGTGACCAGCTAAAGGGTGATCAAGCCTTAGCTTGTGTCCCATGCCCAATTAAGATTTCCCACGGGACTATGCAAGGCAGGGGCGTCCTCTTCCCTGAGCCAGCCCTACAGCTGACCGCATACCTCATATGCCCTCCTCAAGTTGGAGGGATCTGAATTGGGTTCTCGGGTGGGGGGTCATGAAGTTATAGCCCAGCAAGGGTCCTTCCGTTTGATCCAGATCCATTGTTTGCCTCTTTCAGCTGCTTGAGAAACTGCTCTGACGGTCTGCCGCAGAGCCTGTCCATGGATTCCAAGTTCTTTCAGCAACCTGATGGTGGAAGAAGCCACAAATCCTCTGCATCCCACTTCAACTGGCCAGACTTTTGCATTCCAGCCACGCTGAGTTGCGTCTGCTGCCAACTCTGTGTAAAGCAGTTTCTTACGCTCGTAGGCCTCTTCAACAGAGTTTTCCCACGGGACTGTGAGCTCTATGATGTACACAGCCTTTCGTGAAGGGGACCAGAGTATCATGTCTGGCCTAAGGTTGGTAGAAGCAATCTCAGGTGGAAAAATGAGTTGCTGGCCAATATCGACAAACATCTTCCAGTCCCGGGCCATGGCTAGGTGTCCAGTTTCTGGCTTCGTAGGAAGATGCTTGGGCCTTTTCTGTCCCTCCCGGATGAATGCTGTTGTTTTGACGGGATTGCTTGTTTTTGGAGGTAATGAATTGGTTGCACTCCTCTTGGTCTCAAGTGCTGCAGCCAGGCTCTTGAGGACCTGATTGTGCCTCCAGGTGTAGCGACCTTGTGAGAGGCTGGTCTTGCAACCTGTCATTATATGCCTGAGAGTCGCTTGAACTGCGCAGAGGGGGCAGGTCGGGTCCTCGCCATACCATTGATGTAAGTTTTTTGGTGATGGAAGCACATCATAAACAGCTCTTATGGTGAAGCTGATGTTGCTTGCCTCCATTTGCCAATCCTCACTCCAGTTGATCTTTCTCCTCTTCAGGCCTTCCCATTGCGTCCATTGCCCTTGTTTAGCAAGAGAGACAGCCTTTGCACTTCTTGCAGTCTCCTCCTGTCTGCGCACCTCCTCGACCACCAGCTTCCTGCGTTCAGATGTTGTTGCCTTATTTGGTTTGCTTCCTGCCAGACCAAAGCCTCCTCTTCCATGCTGGATATTCCCCACAATGTATTGGTGTCTCAGGGCTGATGTTGCTTGCTGCACAGCCTTGGATGATGTCCATTTCTGTCCAGTTTGTAGGGGAGGTGCAGCCTTGCTAATGGTCTGGTCTTTGGAGTCCTTCAATGTCATCTGAAGTGTTACTTTAGAGCACTTGTACTCCTCCGTTAGACTTGTAAGAGGTAGTTCAAGGACCCCTTTGCCATAGAGGCCGATGTTACTCATGCATCGTGGGACACCCAGCAATTTCTTCACGTATGAGGTAACGGTTCACTCCATCTTCTCCACTGTTGTTATTGGGACCTTATAGACGGTGAGTCTATAGAACATTACCCGGGGGAGAAGTCCAAACTGTAGGCACCAAAGCTTGAGCTTCCCAGGCAGTACGGTTTTGTTGATGTTCTCAAGACCGTCGGCGATGTCCTGCCTTACTTCCTGCACTTGATCTTTATCCCGGAGGGTTTCGTGGTACCATCTACCAAGGCTCTTGACGGGTTGCTCAGACACCGTTGGTATCGGGTCATCTCCAATGCAGAACCTCACATCTTTAAGCTGTCCCTTGTCTATGTAGATGCGTCGAGATTTGCTTGGCTTTATTTTCATCCGGGCCCAATTGATGTTATCCTGCAGTTTTGCAAGTAGCCGCCTGGTGCATGCTGCAGTGGTGGTCAGTGTAGTCATGTAATCCATATATGCTCGGAGACGGAGCCTTTCCTTAGTTCCCTCACCGCAGACCACCCATCTCGATGCCCTGATGATGACTTCCATGGCCATAGTGAAGGCCAGAGGTGAAATTGTACAGCCTGCCATTATGCCTACTGAACTGTAAGTCAGTAAAATAATTGAAACTGTTACAGTGGGGCAAAAAAGTATTTAGTCAGCCACCAATTGTGCAAGTTCTCCCACTTAAAAAGATGAAAGAGGCCTGTAATGTTCATCATAGGTACACTTCAACTAAGACATACAACATGAGAGAAAAACATCCAGAAAATCACATTGTAGGATTTGTTATGAATTTATTTACAAATTATGGTGGAAAATAAGTATTTGGTCACCTACAAGCAAGATTTCTGGCTCTCACAGACCTGTAACTTCTTCTTTAAGAGGCTCCTCTGTCCTCCACTCGTTACCTGTATTAATGGCACCTGTTTGAACTTGTTATCAGTATAAAAGACACCTGTCCACAACCTCAAACAGTCACACTCCAAACTCCACAATGGCCAAGACCAAAGAGCTGTCAAAGGACACCAGAAACAAAATTGTAGACCTGCACCAGGCTGGGAAGACTGAATCTGCAATAGGTAAGCAACTTGGTTTGAAGAAATCAACTGTGGGAGCAATTATTAGGAAATGGAAGACATACAAGACCACTGATAATCTCCGTCGATCTGGGGCTCCACGCAAGATCTCACTCCATGGGGTCAAAATCAAAATGATCACAAGAACGGTGAGCAAAAATCCCAGAACCACACTTTGTGAATGACCTGCAGAGAGCTGGGACCAAAGTAACAAAGCCTACCATCAGTAACACACTACGCCGCCAGGGACTCAAGTCCTGCAGTGCAAGACGTGTCCCCCTGCTTAAGCCAGTACATGTCCAGGCCCGTCTGAAGTTTGCTAGAGAGCATTTGGATGATCCAGAAGAAGATTGGGAGAATGTCATATGGTCAGATGAAACCAAAATATAACTTTTTGGTTAAAACTCAACTCGTCGTGTTTGGAGGTCAAAGAATGCTGAGTTGCATCCAAAGAACACCATACCTACTGTGAAGCATGGGGGTGGAAACATCATGCTTTGGGTCTGTTTTTCAGCAAAGGGACCAGGACGACTGATCCGTGTAAAGGAAAGAATGAATGGGGCCATGTATCGTGAGATTTTGAGTGAAAACCTCCTTCCATCAGCAAGGGCATTGAAGATGAAACGTGGCTGGATCTTTCAGCATGATAATGATCCCAAACACACCGCCCGGGCAACGAAGGAGTGGCTCCTTAAGAAGCATTTCAAGTTCCTGGAATGGCCTAGCCAGTCTCCAGATCTCAACCCCATAGAAAATCTTTGGAGGGAGTTGAAAGTCCGTTTTGCCCAGCAACAGCCCCAAAACATCACTGCTCTAGAGGAGATCTGCATGGAGGAATGGGACAAAATACCAGCAACATTGTGTGAAAACCTTGTGAAGACTTACAGAAAACATTTGACCTCTGTCATTGCCAACAAAGGGTATATAACAAAGTATTGAGAAACTTTTGTTATTGACCAAATACTTATTTTCCACCATAATTTGCAAATAAATTCATTAAAAATCCTACAATGTGATTTTCTGGATTTATTTTCCTCATTTTGTCTGTCATAGTTGAAGTGTACCTATGATGAAAATTACAGGACTCTCTCATCTTTTTAAGTGGGAGAACTTGCACAATTGGTGATTGACTAAATACTTTTTTTGCCCCACTGTACATGTTGCGTTCATATTTCTGTTTAGTATATAAACTATAAATGTGACAGTCGTTTCTTTGATCTGAACAAGTATCGCTTGGGAATAGGCTGTAGCTAGGTAGATTTTAAAGGAAAATGTGTTGTGTAATTTTAAGAGTAGTAGTATAATGCAGGAATAGTAGAAAATATTCCCAACTAGCTCATCGGTTAGTGAAATGTTGTCCTCCAAATATCGCATGGCACAGAGTTTGGAGCTGTGCTAGTAAAAAGTGCAGCCTATTAGCCAAAATCCTTAGGTTCCATCCTGCTTCCGGTGTTATATTTGGAAATGACTGCCTATGGAAGTTTCCAACCTCCAACTGAGATAAAAAAAATCATTTTTTCTGCATTACGTCACTCTCATGGTTTAACTTCAAATCGTAGTCCAAATGTTTCAAAAGGCCCATATGGATTTTGATTACTGTCCAAACGGTCTCGCCACCTTTCATCATCGATCCAACAGGGATCCATAGATCCTCATTAGGGTCAATGTTCTCTCCCTGCAGTAACCTTCACATCAATCTCATTAATGACACCACACTGATAATTACCTCTCTCTGCATTATTTCACATCTGAACTGTAATCGTGACCTATATAACTGTAATGTGGGCTTCATTTATGGGAATACAGCCCTTAGGGACTGTAAAAGTATCATGTTTCTAATGATATCTCAATGATATCTCTTTGATAGCATTCTCTATGTATCTAATTTAAACTCCAAAAATAATGCAAAAGGGAAGGGGATACCTACTCAGTTTCACAACTAAATGTATTCCCCATTTAACCCAACCCCTCTGAATCAGAGAGGTGCAGGGGGCAGCTTTCATTGGCATCCATGTCATCGGCACATTGTTGTTGACCGTATAGAATTTTGCCGAATTAAATACTCTATGCACTTGCTGGTTACAATCTCCAAATGGGAAAGCAGATACAATCCAGAAGTACTCTCAATGATTGGACGAGAGCTGGCAACCTAAGAAACTGTGACGTGTGACCAGTGTGAGTCCTCCTGGAGAGTTTTTCTACCCATGCTCATTGAGTTAGACTACTACCTATACCCTGAGGACGCTAAAAGAACATCCCTCATGCCCTAATACTGTAGGTAATTTGGACCATGATGTTTTTATAATGAGGCTGGGGATTAGGGCTTCTTCTAGCTTTCCTCATGAATTGAAGATGTTGAACAGTAGTACCAATTTGAAGGTGGAGATTAAACGCTAGTACCCTCAATTGGTGCTTCCGAGAATACTGCTTCAGTGGAAGCGGCCAGAAAGGAGACTGGACCGAGAGCAACACTCGAACAAACGACCGCTGCTGCTCTTGCAAGTGAATCCAGTGGTATAACCATTACACGTGTGTCCGTGTTGTTTTCGCACAACCTTTAACACAGGCTAGTGAATATGCCTGCGCAAATCCCTTCTGAATTTGCCAGTTTGCCGACGGTAATCTGCGGCGGAGGGTGACCATCTAAATTGAGCCCTCGGAGACCCATCTCCCAGAGAGAGCAGCATTGTTAGAGCGCTGCAGGGACTAAGAAGGTCCCACAACTTCTGAGATAAGGGCTATCAGCTCTATGGCTCCACTGAGAGTTAGCATTGCAATCTGGTACCTCTGTGCAGCCTATACCACAGCTCAGATAGACATGCCATAGATGAAGGCTTCAGTGACTATGGGACAGTTTTAGCTACCAGGCTATGCCAATGTGAGCAGCAAAGCGGAATACCAATAGGATGGTGCCTGGTGATTTGACCCGTTTGGCCCTGTATGTTAGTGTGACCTAAATAAGCATTAAAGGGATATATTTATATTATAATGATATGGCTTTCTAATTAACTATATCCATAGGGTCTTACTGATCTTCAAAATGACTCAGTAATCATGATTTAGAGTCATATTTAATAATTGTTTTATTCCTGTATTGTGGTACAGTTTACATACATTATAAAAGAAAATGTACTGCATTGAACATACAAGCAAGCAAGTGCATCCCATTTTTTAAACTCTCATTTAAACACAACTCATTTCTCCCCAGTTGTCTTTGTAGCTTTCAGGGGAACCAATGATTGCTTATCATTACAATTTGCATATGCAGATAATTCTAATACAGTTGGGGCTAATCCTTCACTCCAAGTGGTGGATAACAGACCATTTTTAGCTTTTAATCTGTTAATGAAATTTGTTTGCGGGTTGAGTTGAGTCATCGCCATAATTATTAGAGGAAATTAATTGTTTTAAGTTATCGGACAATTATGGGTATTGTATACCTCATTTGCATATATGAATTAATGACATTGATGTGTCATTAATTGATATGATTTTCATGGTCGTTATGGTGCTAGTCACGTACAAGGATACATGGGCTTCAGGTATGCAGTGGGAGAGCCCTACGCCCAAATTAGTTGGTGGATAAAGTTCAGAAACAGACTGCTATTTGCATATAAAAGTACTTATTTTCTAGTCAATCAGTATTGTGTTTTAAATGTGTCTTTCAAATTCACATTCCAAGGTCTCGAAAATGCTTTCCGTGATCAGTTCTATGTTTAAAGGACTGACCCATCTCATAATTTATGCATATGGTGACCCATTACTGTATGTATGTGAGTATATCACTCTAATTCTTAGAGCTCATACCTTCATTGAACTGACCGTGTTGGTGTTCAATGACTACCTCTGTGTTAGGTTACAGTGCTGCTGGGCAAGCCTATTCAAAACCTTGCAGCTTGTTCTACTGACAGCACCAGCCTGAAGGCCAACTTTGAATCGGTAAACTGATGTTTAATTTGTCTAAATCAAGACACCAGGGACAATGTATCAAACAAACTCTAGGTCTTGCCAGAGGTTGTTTCCACAGATTGAGGGAATTGTGTCTGAAGACCTTAAGCAAGTAAACAGCTAAAATTCCCGTTTCACATAGCGGTTGTGATGTACGTGTTGACTAGTCTTTAAGTCTTAGCGCTCATATCTTCATTTGATAACTCAATTGAGCCACATTTTTTTTGGTCAGCACTTATGAAATCATGATCCATTTTTCCAGAGTGTAATGCATGAATTATGAAAGACTAGTCAACACGTACATCACAACCGCTATGTGAAACGGGAATTTTAGCTGTTTACTTGCTGAAGGTCTTCAGACACAATTCCCTCAATCTGTGGAAACAACCTCTGGCAAGACCTAGAGTTTGTTTGATACATTGTCCCTGGTGTCTTGATTTAGACAAATTAAACATCAGTTTGTTGATTCAAAGTTGGCCTTCTGGTTGGTGTTGTCAGTAGAACAAGCTGCAAGGTTTTGAATAGGCTTGCCCAGCAGCACTGTAACCAAACACAGAGGTAGTCATTGAACACCAACACTGTCAGTTCTCATCATTCCCCAAGACCCTGAGGGCCAGAGTGTTGCTTGTGAGTGAGGCACTTACTTTGTGTTCCTCAGTCCTGATAACCACCCTGGAGACCGTTTCCATTCTGAGATGTGCTTTCTGCTATTTTCAGCTCCAGAATGTGAGAACTGGAACTATCATAAGCCCCTAGATTGTAATCCTGAGAGCTGGATCAAATAAAACTGAGCAACTCCACCTATTGCAACAATACGCCTTGCACATAATCTATTTATTACAATGTTTCCAGAGAGACAAACAACAGATCATATGCTATCATGTGCTTCATTTCCAGTATTTTGTTGTATTGACTGTCGTGTCTTTGGCTATGCCGGATTAAGTGATATGACATGCTATTCTATAAAATAATTTATCCATAATTAATATTACCTGATTGAGCTAATCATGTAAATGTAATTAACTAGAGAGTCGGATCACCACAAAATAATATTTATAGAGCTGTTATCTTCCGAATAAACTCTTAAAGACCTAGTAATATTTTACATCAATAGCAGTCAATATTAATCGTCATCTTAGTTCAGTCTCATCTGAAAGTTGTAAATTCTTGGTTATCTGCACGAACCCTGGCTAACAAGTTGAATCAGCAAAACAAAATTGGGTTTAATTATCTATTTACTAAATACCTGACTAATCACACAGAATTACACATACACATAATTAAATCATAACTTGATTACAAATTACGTCATAAAGGAAAACATCCCTAGCGGGTGGAACAGATATGACAGCTTGTTACACAAAAGAAAAGGGCTGGGTTTGAGTGAAAGAGCGGGAAGACTGAGGAACAAAGGGTGAAGCTGTGCTATCGTAAATACAGAAACTTATGCATTCTAAATTACCGCCCATTTGGAAAAGGAAAATGCAATAAATATTTACTCTGAGCTGCGCTTCGGTAGGTTGGTGGTAGATGGAAGGCCGTGTTGCCCAACCGAGTCCTTGGTCCTTTGAAGAATGTCTCTGGTAATTGGATGCATTGTAGTAACGTCATTGTGTGGTAGACGGGATACTCTGTCTGTTCCTTCCTAACCCTCGTTTGCAGTGGCTGTTGCTAACTCAACGGCTAGGAGGTATCACTTCTGTAGTGAATAAGAGTTCAAAGTTCATACCATTCGCAACCAAAGCTCACGCTGATGTTGGCTTCGTTCTGTAGTTATTATCTGAACCATTCTGACATCGGACGGTCGTCCTCACATCCTCGGAACAGGAAGTGATACTGTCGTCAAGGCTTTATATAGAAAGGGGGAGGAGGGCGTGTTTGAAAAGTTTTAAAGCACATGTCCCTTCACAGGGGCGAGCCACTGATTGAAAACTCAATCTCACATTTTAGAAGCTAAAATCACATTTTAACCCATCACAAATCATTTCATATTCAAACATTTAAATTGAACAACAATTCCATGTGAATCCGATAACTCTGATGTGTAGACTTTCCACTGTAGAGCTTGTCATCTTATCATTGATGAGAATGTCTCAGATGACAACCAAACTGACATGATATTCATTAAGTACCACCGCATATGTTCAATTGGTCGGATAAAACAGTACGGTTAAAAACAGGAAATACTTCTATCTGGAGTTTCACATACACTCAGAAATGTTTTTCTTCTCCTTGAACTCCGCAAAGTGACATGGGATCCATCTTGAACCCTCCACAGTGATGTGGGATCCATCTTGAACCATCCATAGTGATGTGGGATCCATATTGAACCCTCCACAATGATGTGGGATCCATCTTGAACCCTCCACTGGGATGTGGGATCCATTTGAACCCTTCACAGTGATGTGTGATCCATCGTAAACCCTCCACTGTGATGTGGCATCCATTTGAACCCTCCACAGTGATGTGAGATCCATCTTAAACCCTTCACTGTGATGTGGGATCCATCTTGAACCCTCCACAGTGATGTGGGATCTATTTGAAGCATTTGCATTATGGGTCAGAGAGTTCAAAACCCTGGCCAGGAGAGTTCAGAATCCTTGAACCTGAAATCAAGAGCCATCAGGTGTTAGTAATGTGTTTCCTCCTCACATCTCTTAATGGAAGTGCATCTGAAATGGCATCAATATTACAGGCTAGCGTGTCTCACCATGCACAATGCTCCTTGTAAGCATACAAGACAGGTTTCACATCTGATTATGATTGCTCATAGCCACGCATTGGACATTTCTTCTCCTGCCCCAAACATCGCTAAAGGCAACACAAGCCTTCATACTTCCCCAATCTCTTCGTGTCAGATGCAAGACACAGTAATGGGCGCTGACATGGCTGCCCTTTTGAGTGTCTGTCGTGTCGTGACTTTAGTGGATGTTTCCTCCATTCTACCATACTCCACACCAGGCCCGGGTTGATTGCTTGAACTCCCTCCCCATTCCCCTTCTCCTCACTGAGAGCAAGGACTGGGGATGAGCCTGTCTCGTGGCCGTCCTCCGGGGACTCTGGGGGATCGTGTGCCAGTGTCACGCAAAACCCAGGGCAGCCTGTATAATCAAGCTGACATGCAGACATTAGGTGAGGCCCAGGCAGATATGGGCTCTAATACATAAATGATGGAGGTTAACTGTCACAGGGTGTAACGGAAGAAATGGTTGCCTCATTCCTTCCAATCTGACCGCTGCACATGTTGTTTTTGATGCGCTCGGCGGACTCCCTGTAATTGGCTTCTTTGCAGGACGTAACTGTGTCTGTGTTGTGGTGGCGTAGTGCTGTAGGGTATCAGCACAAGCTGTGGAGCTTCGTGAATTTGCTTAATAACCAAGGTTCAAGCAAATCTCTTTGTGTTACCTTCAAATTAAGTTGCTGTACAATTTGCTCAAACATATCAGTTCACGACCTGTGTATGGCTCTGAAGCTACAGATGTAGGATCTTAATTTGAGCCAGTTTGCTATTACAGGAAAATAATCCTGCTGCTTCAAGAAATGTGAATTACTATGTGGATTATTATTATTACATTTCTTTTGTTGGGGTTGATACATTTTTCGATAGGGCAAATCAAGTCTTTGGAAGCCTTTTGAAACCTCAATCACGCTACTAGTTTGCATTTCCTGCTGTGCAGGAAAATTCTAAGCAACAAAAGAGTGATCAAATTAAGATTCTACAGTACATCTGTATTGAATATCAAAATAATGATTACCACAAATGAATACCACAAATAAAAACTGGACATTGTATTTTAAATAATGAGATTTTCCTAGCCATTCCCTGCTTCATGTATTCTCCCACCCATTTCTCAATTGGCCAACTGTATGATTGAAGAGTTTTACCTTCTCCGTATTTCCAAATATGGCATTGTACTTGATACCTGAAGTCAGATGTCAGCTGTTCACTGACTGTTATTCTATCTCCATTACAATAATTAAAGAAAATGTCATTTGGTAATTTATGACCACATTACCCTGAATCTGAAACTTTTGAACAGGAGGGGTTCTCATCTTCTTACACCTCAGGGTCTTTCATAACACAGACATCTGAGAAAACTGCCAATGATTTAGGTACAATCCAACTATTTTTAAACTCTGTTATCACATGACCTTAGGATACAACATTCAGGTCTCTCTGTCTCTCTCTCTCTCTGTATATCTCTTTCTGTCTTTCTCTTTCTGTGTATATCTCTCTTTGTATCTCTCTCTCTCTTTGTATCTCTCTCTCTCTGTCTCTCCCTCCATCTCTCTCTCCCCTGCCGTATCTCTTCTTCTTCTCCCTGGCCTGGCTCCAACCAAGCTGTCAGACCGAGGCCCTGTTCCAGCCCGGGCATTGACGTCAGGCGCTCGCGGGGCGCTTGTGTGTGGCATCTGCCAAACGACGAGAGCTTCTCAGCCAGAATGTCTGTCTGCCAGTGAGTAATTGGCACACATTTGAGCAGACACGTGCAGGTGGCTGTCTCAGCTCTGTAGTCCTTTTCCTTTTCCCCTCACAGGACCCCCGAGGGGCCAGTTTGAGCAGTGGTCCTGCTGCTCCATGCCGATTGTGTATACATTATGTGCAACAATATCCTGCGCTCCTCCACAAACTTTAAGTGCCTGAATAAAATATAATTGGCCGTCTGGAGTTGCGCGTTATGGCGTACATTCATTTTCAGATCTGAATAGTTTTTTGGGTGACTTGGAAGGAGGATATTTGGTGTTTGTATATAACAGATGGCATTTGTTCGGTGGTCTTCCTAGCTAGCTAGTACGTCCTGCAATATGCCAGACTAAACCTGCCTTTCCCCCCTGTACAGCGATTAGCTGCTGCTGCTTTAAGGCTGGTTACCTGTCAGACTCAAGGCCACGTTATGCACCAGAACGCTGGAGATTCAGGTCAGGCAGGTCACATAGCATGCAGGTAAAGCCCTTACCTTTGGAAAGGACTTCTGGTATAAAGTTTAGCCAGCCTCTGCCCAGTACTCTGTCCTGAACCTTAGTCACTGTTACTAGCTGGCTACCATCTAGTACTCTACTTCGCACCTTAGAGACTGCTGCTGTACATAGTTATTGAACACTGACAACTTTAATAATATTTACATACTGTTTTACCCACTTCATATGTATATACTGTAATGTAGTCATGGCTCATACTATATAACTACTCCTCAACACACCTTTTCTATTCATATACCGTCCATACCACCATTTTATATATATATATATATATATATATATATAAACAGTCAAAGGTTTGGGCACACCTACTCATTCAAGGGATTTTATTTATTTGTACTATGTTCTACATTGGAGAATAATATTGAAGACATCAAAACTATGAAATAACACATATGGAATCATGTAGTAACCAAAAAATTGTTCAACAAATCTAAATATTTTTTATATTCTTCAAAGTAGCCACCTTTTGCCTTGATGACAACATTGCACACTCTTGGCGTTCTCTCAACGAGCTTCACCTAGAATGCTTTTCCAACAGTCTTGAAGGAGTTCCCACATATACTGAGCACTTGTTGGCTGCTTTTCCTTCACTCTGCGATTCAATTCATCCCAAACCATCTCAGTTGGGTTGAGGTCGGGTGATTGTGGAGGCCAGGCCAGCTGATGCAGCACTACATCACTCTCCTTCTTGGTCAAATAACCCTTACACATCCTGGAGGTGTGTTGGGTCATTGTCCCGTTGAAATACAAATGATTGTCCCTCTAAGCGCAAACCAGATGGGATGTCGCTGCAGAATGCTGTGGTAGTCAAACTGGTTAAGTGTGCCTTGAATTCGAAATAAATCACAGACTGTGTCAACAGCGAAGCACCTCCAACACCATCACACATCCTCCATGCTTCAAATCAAATCGAATGTTATTTGTCACATGTGCCGAATACAACAGGTGTAGTAGACCTTACTGTGAAATGCTTACTTACAATCCCTTAACCAACAATGCAGTTCAAGTAATATAGTTAAGAAAATATTTACTAAATAAACTAAAGTTTTAAAAAATTACATTTTAAAAAATAACACAAGAAAATGACATAACAATAATGATGATATACAGTATACAGGGGGGTACGGTTACTGACTCAATGTGCGGGGGTACAGGTTAGTCGAGGTCATTTGTAAAGTGACTATACATTGGTATTAGACAGCAGTACTGTAAAATCAAAAGGGGGGGATCAATGTAAATAGTCTGGGTGGCCATTTGATTGATTGTTCAGACTTATGGCTTGAGGGTAAAGGCTGTTAAGGAGCCTTTTGGTCCTAGACTTGACGCTACGGTACCACTTGTCTTGTCAATTTTTGGGGCCTTCCTCTGACATATATAAGTCCTGGATGTCAGGTAGCTTGGCCACAGTGATGTACTGGGTCGTGCACAATACTCTCGTACACACTTCTCACATCTTTTCTGTCTCCTAAGAGGGAAAAGATGTTGTAGTACCCTCTTCACATCTGTCTTGGTGTGTTTGGACCATGATATTTCATTGGTTATGTGGACACCAAGGAACTTTAAACTCTCGACCCCTGCACTTCAGCTCCGTCAATGTTAATGGGGGCCTGTTTGGCCCTCCTTTTCCTATAGTCCGCGATCAGCTCCTTTTTCTGGCTGGCATTGAGGGAGAGGTTGTTGTCCTGGCACCACACTAACAAGTCTCTGACCTCCTCCCTATAGGCTGTCTCAATGTTGTCAGCAAACTTAATGATGGTGTTGGAGTTGTACTTGTCCACAGAGTCATGGGTGAACAGAGAGTACAGGAGGGGACTAAGCACACACCCCTGAGGGGCCCCAGTTTTGAGGATCAGCATGGCAGATGTGTTCTTTCCTATCCTTACCACCTTGGCGCGGCCTGTCAGGAAGTCCAGGATCCAGTTGCAGAGAGAGGTGTTTAGTCCCAGGGTCCTTAGCTTAGTGATTGTGGGCACTACGGTGTTGAATGCTGAACTGTAGTCAATGAACAGCATTCTCACATAGGTGTTCCTTTTGTCCAGGTGGGAAAGGGCAGTGTGGAGTGCGATTAAGATTGCGTCATCTGTGGATCTGTTGTGTGCGAATTGGAGTGGGTCTAGGATTTCCACCATGATGGTGTTTATTTGAGCCATGAACAGCCTTTCAAAGCACTTCATGGCTACCGACGTGAGTGCCTTTGGGCCGGTAATCATTTAAGCTGGTTACCTTTGCTTTCTTGCACACAGGGACTATGGTGGTCTGTTTGTAACATGTAGGTATTACAGACTCGGTCAGGGAGAGGTTGAAAATGCCAGTGAAGTCACTTGCCAGTTAGTCTGCATATGCTTTGAGTACATGTCCTGATAATCCATCTGGACCCGCGGCTTTGTGAATGTTGACCTGTTTAAAGGTCTTGCTCACACTGGCTGCGGAGAGCGTGATCACACAGTCGTCTGGAACAGCTGGTGCTCTCATGCATGCTTCAGTGTTGCTTGCCTCGAAGCGAACATAAAAGGTATTTATCGAATTTTGGTAAGCTTGCGTCACAGGGCAGCTCACACCTGGGTTTCCCTTTGTAGTCCATAATATTTTTAAAGCCCTGCCACATACACCGAGCATCAGTGCCGGAGATGTAGAATTCAATCTTAGTCATGTATTGATGCTTTGCCTGTTTGATGGTTAATCTGAGGGCATAGCGGGATTTCTTATAAGCGTCCGGATTAGTGTGCCGCTACTTGAAAGCGGTAGCTCTAGCCTTTAGCTCAGTGCAGATGTTTCCTGCAATCTATGGCTTCTGGTTCGGAAATATACGTACGGTCACTGTGGGGATGAGGTCGTTGATGCACTTATTGATGAAGCCGGTGACTGAGGTGATATACTCCTCAATTCCATTGGATGAATTTCTGAACATATTCCAGTCTGTGCTAGAGCAAAACAGTCCTGTAGCATAGCATCCGCGACATCCGACCACTTCTATATTGCGCAAGTCACTGGTACCTCCTGCTTTAGTTTTTGCTTGTAAGCAGGAATCAGGAGGATATAATTATGGTCAGATAGGCCAAATGGAGTGCGAGCTTTGTATGCGACACTGTGTGTGGAGTAAAGGTAGTCTAGAGTTTTTTCCTCTTGTTGCACATGTGACATGCTGGTAGAAATTAGGTAAAACTGATTTAATTTTGCCTGCATTAAAGTCCACAAGGAGCGCCGCTTCTGGATGAGCATTTGGCCTTATACAGCTCGTTGAGTGCAGTCTTAGTACCAGCATCGGGTTCACTGTGAAAACCAAATAGGGAGACCATCCGTTCTACTACTCGCGTCTCACAAAGATACGGCGGTTGGAACCCAAAATATCAAATTTGGACTCATCAGACCAAAAGACAGATTTCCACCAGTCTATTATCCATTGCTTATGTTGCTTGACCCAAGCAAGTATTTTCTTCATATTTGTGTCCTGTAGTAGAGGTTTCTTTGCAGCAATTCGACCATGAAGTCCTGATTCACACAGTTTCCTCTTAACCTCTCTAGGGTATGTGAGACGCTAGCGTCCCATCTGGCCAACATCCAGTGAGGTTGCAGAGCGCCAAATTCAATTACAGAAATGCTCATTATAAAAATTCAGAAAACAAAACATATTTTACATAGGTTTAAAGATGAACTTCTTGTTAAACCAACCACAGTGTCATATTTATAAAAATGCTTTTCGGCGAAAGCATAACTAGCCCAGAACATACCTAGCCCAGAACATAGCCCAGTTGACAAATTATTACAAACAGTAACCAGCCAAGCAGAAGCGTTACAAAACTCAGAAATAGAGATAAAATTAATTCCTTCCCTTTGATGATCTTCATATGGTGTTAATCAGAAGACAATAATTTACTCAATAAATTTTCCTTTTGTTCAATGAAGTCTCTTTATATCCAAAAAAACTCAGTTTTGTTAGCACGTTTTCTTCAGTAATCCACAGGCTCAAACTCAGTCAAAACAATCAGACAAAAAATCCAAATTGTATCCGTAAAGTTCATAGAAACATGTCAAAAAACATGTCAAATGTTTATATTCAATCCTCAGGTTGTTTTTTAGCCTAAATGATCTATAATATTTCAACCGGACAATAACGTCGTCAATATAAAAGGTAAACAAGAAATGCGCCTGAAAAAACTCTGCGACACGTTAGGGTCCACTCTTTCAGACTGGTCTTACTCCCTCATTTCTAAGAATACAAGCCTGAAACAATTTCTAAAGACTGTTGACATCTAATGGAAGGCATAGGAACTGCAAATGGAGTCCTAAGTCAATGGATACTGTAATGGCATTGAATAAAAAACTACAAAACCAAAAGAAAAAGTACTTCCTGAATGGATTTTTTCACAGGTTTTCGCCTGCTAAATCAGTTCTGTTATACTCATAGACACTATTTTAACAGTTTTGGAAACTTTAGAGTGTTTTCTATCCATATCTACCAATTATATGCATATCATATCTTCTGGGCCCGAGTAGCAGGCCGTTTAATTTGGGCATGCTTTTCATCCAAAATTCTGAATGCTGCCCCCTACCCTAGAGAGGTTAACCTCTTAGAGCTCTAGGGGCGCTATTTCATTTTTGGATAAAAAACGTTCCCGTTTTAAGCGCGATATTTTGTCACGAAAAGATGCTCGACTATGCATATTCTTGACAGTTTTGGAAAGAAAACACTCTGAAGTTTCAGAATCTGCAAAGATTTTGTCTGTAAGTGCCCCAGAACTCATTCTACAGGCGAAACCAAGATGATGCATCACCCAGGAATTAGCAGAATTTCTGAAGCTCTGTTTTCCATTCTCTCCTTATATGGCTGTGATTGCGCAAGGAATGAGCCTACACTTTCTGTCGTTCGCCCAAGGTCTTAGCAGCATTGTGACGTATTTGTAGGCATATCATTGGAAGATTGGCCATAAGAGACTACATTTTCCAGAGGTCCGCCCGGTGTCCTTTGTCTAAATTTGTGCGTAATCTTCAGGTGCAGGCATTTTCTCCTGGGATTCAGGAGAGAAAGCATGTTTCCAAGAACGATGTATCAATGAAGAGATATGTGAAAAACACCTTGAGGATTGATTCTAAACAACGTTTGCCATGTTTTCAGTCGATATTATGGAGTTAATTTGGAAAAAAGTTTGCGTTTTGAGGACTGAATTTATGGATTTTTTTTGGTAGCCAAATGTGATGTATAAAACGGAGCTATTTCTAATACACAAGGAATCTTTTTGGAAAAACTGAGCATCTGCTATCTAACTGAGAGTATCCTCATTGAAAACATCAGAAGTTCTTCAAAGGTAAATGATTTTATTTGAAGGCTTTTATGTTTTTGTTAATGTTGCGTGCTGGATGCTAACGCTAATGCTAACGCTAAATGCTAACGCGAAATGCTAACTCTAGCTAGCTACTTTTACACAAATGATTGTTTTCCTATGGTTGAGAAGCATATTTTGAAAATCTGAGATGACAGTGTTGTTTACAAAAGGCTAAGCTTGAGAGATGGCATATTTATTTCATTTCATTTGCGATTTTCATAAATAGTTAACGTTGTGTTATGCTAATGAGCTTGCTGATAGATTTACACAATCCTGGATACAGGGGTTTTTTCATAGCTAAACGTGACGCAGAAAACGGAGCGATTTGTCCTAAACAAATAATCTTTCAGGAAAAACTGAACATTTGCTATCTGAGAGTCTCCTCATTGAAAACATCTGAAGTTCTTCAAAGGTAAATGATTTTTTTGAATGCTTTTCTGTTTTTTTGTGTAAATGTTGCCAGCTGAATGCTAATGCTAAATGCTACGTTAGCCATCAATACTGTTACACAAATGCTTGTTTTGCAATGGTTGAGAAGCATATTTTGAAAATCTGAGATGACAGTGTTGTTAACAAAAGGCTAAGCTTGAGAGCTAGCATATTTATTTCATTTCATTTGCGATTTTCATGAATAGTTAACGTTGCGTTATGGTAATGAGCTTGAGTCTGTATTCACGAACCCGGATCCGGGATGGGGAGATCAGAAAGGTTAACAGTTGATGTGGAGATGTGTCTGTTACTTGAACTCTGTGAAGCATTTATTTGGGCTGCAATTACTGAGGCTGGAAACTCTAATAAACTTATCGTCTGCAGCAGAGGTAACCCTGGGTCTTCCATTCCAGTGGCTGTCTTCATGAGAAGGTTTTTGCAACTGCACTTGAAGAAACTTTCAAAGTTCTTTTAAATTTTCCGAATTGACTGACCTTCATGTCTTAAGGTAATGATGGACGGTCGTTTCTCTTTCCTTATTTGAGCTGGCTTGCTATAATATGCACTTGGTCAATTACCAAATAGGGATGTCTTCTGATTACCATCCCTACCTTGTCACAACACAACTGATTGGCTGGAATACATTTAAGCAGGAAATAAGTTCCACAACTTAACTTTTGACAAGGCACACCTGTTAATTGAAATACATTCCAGGTGACAACCTCATTAAGCTGGTTGAGAGAATGCCAAGTGTGTGCAAAGCTGTCATCAAGGCAAAAAGTGGCTACTTTGAAGAATCTCAAATATAAAATATATTTTGATTTGTTTAACACTTTTTTTGGTTACTACATTATTACATATGTGTTATTTCATAGTTTTGATGTAAAATGTAGAAAATAGTAAAAATAAAGAAAAACCCTTGAATGAGTAGGTGTGTCCAAACTATTGACGGTACTGTAAAGATCTATATTCAGACTCTGACATTGCTCGTTCTGATATTTCTTAATTTCTTTTTAAAAACTTTTTGGTGCGTGTTGTTTTGTGTTGCTAGGTATTATTACTGCACTGTTGGAGCTAGAAACACAAGCATTTACCAGCACCTGCGATATCATCTTCAAATCTGTGTAAGCGACCAATCAACTTTCATTTGATTTTATCTAAAGGCCCAGTGCAGTCAAAACATGATTTCCTGTGTTTTATATCTATTTCCACACTATGAGGTTGGAATAATACTGTTCAATTATGAAAATTAGTGTAAGAGCTGTTTTGGGGAGATTAGGTTTCCAAAGCTATCGATAATTTACCAAAGTTACTGGAATCTTCTGTAATTTTGATAATTAACAGAAAATATATGGCAATTTGTATGGTAACTTTGGTAATTTATACACTATATACACCAGTTGCTGACCGGTGTATGAAATCAAGCACACAGGCATGCAATCTCCATAGACAAACATTGTCAGTAGAATGACCTTACTGAAAAGCTGTAACTTTTTTTTATCGGATTCCACCTTTCCAACAAGTCAGTTCGTCACATTTCTGCCCAGCTAGAAGTCTAGGAGCAACAACGGCTAAGCATTGTGGAAGGCCACACAAGCTCACAAAACAGAGTGTGAGTAAAAATCGCCTGTCCTCAGTTGCAACACTCACTACCAAGTTCCAGACTGCCTCTGGAATCAACGCCAGCACAATAACTGTTCGTCGGGAGCTTCATGAAATGGGTTACCATAGCTGCACAGCCACACACAAGCCTAAGATCACCATGCACAAGCGTCGGTTGGAGTTGTGTAAAGCTTGCCGCCATTGGACTCTGGAGCAGTGGAAATGTGTTCTCTGGAGTGATGAATCACGCTTTCCCAACTGGCAGTACAAGGGACGAATCCGGGTTTGGCAGGTGCCAGGAGAACGCTACCTGCCTAAAAGCATAGTGCCAACTGTAATGTTTGGTGGAGGAAGAATAATGGTCTGGGGCTGTTTTTCATGGTTCGAGTCCCTGTGCTTCCTACTTTGTGGGAACAGTTTGGGGAAGGCCCTTTTCTGTTTCCGCATGACAATACCCTCATGCACAAAGCGAGGTCTATACAGAACATTTTTGTCGAGATCGGTGTTGAAGAACTTGACTGGACTTCACGGAGCCCTGACCTCAACCCCATCGAACACCTTTGGGATGAATTGGAACGCCAATTGTGAGCCAGGCCTAATCGCCCAACATCAGTGCTCGACCTCACTAATGCTCTTGTGGCTGAATGGAAGAAAGTTCCCACAGCAATGTTCCATCATCTAGTGGAAAGCCTTCCCAGAAGAGTGGAGGCTGTTATCGCAGCAAAGTGGGGACCAACTCTATAATGATGGCCATGATTTTGGAATTAGATGTTCGACAAGCAGGTGTCCGCATACTTTTGGCCATGTAGTGTATATTCATATAAAGTATTTATTTTTTCTATAGGTGTCCATGACTCTCTGCCAATAACAGCTAGTTTTCAGTTTTCCACTCCCCACTAAGACCACTCACAGAAAGTCGTAGCAAAATTCTTGCTTGAGAAGTTGCTTTTTGCTGAGAAGCAATTTTTGTTTATTTTTGACCATTTTAATTGAAAACATTAACACATTAAGGTACCCTCTGATAAATAAAAAAAACTGGTTGAATCGACAGTGTTTCCACATCACAAAAATAATTATGTGATGACATTGAATCAACGTGGAAAACTGATTCTATTTGCAAAAAGCCATAAACGTATGGGAATTTCATCTTTTTTTCACCTAACTTTCATATTGAATTCACATTTGTTGACAACTCATCCAAATGTCAATCAAAACTAGATGTTGAAATTAACTATGTGCCCAGTGTGTACTCAATTGTTAGCCAGAAATGATTTGATATTGAGTCAAAAACAGCTGCATTGGACCTATAAATAATGTCTTTAACTAACAAGTTATTCCTGCACCAGTACCAAATCAATTCACATTTAATTTGACACATACGCAGAATATAACAGGTGTAGTAGACCTTACCGTGAAATGCTTACTTACAATCCCTTATTAACCAACAATGCAGTTCAATAAATAGTTTAGAAATTGTTTACTAAATAAACTAAAGTAAAAAGTCAAATTAAAAGTAACACAATAAAATAACAATAACGAGGCTATATACAGGGAGCATGTGGGAATTTTTTTGTTTTTGTAGGATAAAACCTAGTATTCAGCTTCTACCGCTCTAATTTTTGGCATATATCAAAGTTGTGTTGAATACTGTGATTTTAGAAGATGTTGATGCTGCCGTAACAGTTACTTAACTGTTACACAACCAATAAGTAGCTAAATACATTTTTCCAACTCAACTCTTACCCTAGTGGCTCCATAAAAATGTTCTGGTGTTAATAACTAAGCTCATACAGCATCTAGATTCTACACCATAAAAACTGGCATGTATTATGGATTACATTTATTCTCAGTGCAGAAGCAGAAAAAACTCCTCAGCTCCAGTGTGCTTTAGAAGTGTAGCCTAAATCTCATTAGTATGTAAACGCTACCATAGTGGGTCAAAACAACGAGACCCTGTAGACTTCCACTCAGCATAATGTAGCTCCGCGTTTCTCCCATCGACAGCTACTGGAGCCCAGGAGAGGAGTTTTTGAAGAACCCAGACCACTGCCAGCCTCCCTGCCGATTCCTACCGGCATTCAACAGCCTGGCAAGACCTGTGAGGGTTGGCCCTGAGGTCAATACATGATCCACACGCTTATCAACTCGTCTCCCAATAGCTGCCTTAAGCAAATTGTGAGGTGTGTGAGTCTGCAGAGACTCAAGAGTGCTCTTGTCATCCTCTCCCTGCCTATCCAGTAACCTGAGTGGGCATCACAGAGCCACACCCCCAATGTGACCTGAGTGGGGCTTCAGAACCACACCCCTAATGAGGCCTGAGTGGGCCTCACATAGACACACCCCTAATGACCCTCTCTCCAGTGACTTGCGTGGGCCTAAGAGCCACATCCCTAATGACCCTCTCTTTCCAGTGACCTAAGTGGGCCTCACAGAGCCACATCCCTACTGTGACCGGAGTGGGCCTCATAGAGCCACATCCCAAATTTACCTGTGTGGGCCTCACAGAGCCACAACCCCAATGTATCCTGATTGGCCCTCACAGAGCCACATCCCCAATTTGACTTGAGTAGGCCTCAGAGCCACATCTCCAATTTGACCTGAGTGGGCCTCACAGAGCAACATCTCCAATTTGACCTGAGTGGGCCTCAGAGCCACATCCCCAATTTGACCTGAGTGGGCCTCACAGAGCCACATCACCAATTTGACCTGAGTGGGCCTCACAGAGCCACATCCCCAATTTGCCCTGAGTGGGCCTCAGAGGCACATCCCCAATTTGACCTGAGTTGGCCTCAAAGAGCCACATCCCCAATTTGACCTGAGTGGGCCTCACAGAGCCACATTCCCAATGTGACCTGAATGGGTTTCACAGAGCAACATACCCAATGACCCTGTCTCCCAATGCAAGAGTCAGGCCTATTTACATGCTATTCATTCCACTACAGATTTCATCTTGTTTCCATTGCTTTCCATGGAGATAAGAAAGGTCCCAGCTAAAAAATTCCACATTTTTTTTATCTCTCCTGCTAATATAGATGACTGCTACGGTACAGTACTGTTGGGCAGTGGTATGTTGGTATCTTAATGGCTCCCATCCGGTCAGCGAATGCTCTGCTGTGTGCATAATGGAGCCATAAATTGGGAGGCTGTGGTGAAAGTGGTCGGCAGGAGTGGCCTCTATTAGGGATGCAAAGGGAGGTTGAAGTTTCCCAGGAAACTACCAGAATTTCGGTAACTTTCAAGAATTGTATGTAGTTTATCACAAGACATCTAGTGGCACTGTTAGTTGCTTACATTGTCAGAGGTGTCTGTAATTATCTCTATCCCTCTGTGTGGCCTAACAGATTTAATAAGATGATTAAAAAATATATAGAATGACAAAGCTGTAAAATATTATCCTAAATACTCACCATCAACTTAGTAAATACCACTGGTGTTTATTTTGAGGGTTTCAGCATGAAATATCCATTATAATTTTTTTAAACACACTTTAAAAAAAAATACTATGTCAATATGTAATTGTTGTCAATGTTTTATCGTCAAACTCATGGCAGTTGTGAAAAGAGTAATTAGCTTGAAGAGTTAATGTTACGTCCGTCGTTTTGCAGCGTGGTTATTTATTAAATGTTCTACCAAAAAAAACTATAAACAACACAATGAACATAAAGCTTCGGGGTGCAACACATGCAACAAACAAAGACAAGATCCCACAACCTAAATGTGGGAAAAAAGTATGATCGCCAATCAGAGACAACGATAGACAGCTGCCTCTGATTGGGAACCACACTCGGCCAACAACAAAGAAACAGAAAACATAGAATGCCCACCCAAATCACACCCTGACCTAACCAGATAGAGAAATAAAAAGGCTCTCTAAGGTCAGGGCATGACAATACACCCCCCCCCCCCTGACTCTATAGGGGAGGGTGCGGGTGGGCATCTATGTACGCTGATCCCCCCACTTCCGTGGAACCGGACCGTGGGATCCCCCGCTGGAGGCTCTGGACTGCGGACCGCCGCTGTAGGCTCCGGACTGCGGACCGCCGCTGTAGGCTCCGGACTGCGGACCGCCGCTGTAGGCTCCGGACTAAGGATCGCCGCTGTACGCTCCGGACTGGGGACCGTCGCTGGAGGCTCCGGACTGGGGGCCGTCGCTGGAGGCTCCTGACTGGGGGCCGTCGCTGGAGGCTCCGGACTGGGGGCCGTCGTTGGACGCTCCGGACTGGGGACCGTCGTTGGACGCTCCGGACTGGGGACCATCGTTAGAGGCTCCGGACTGGGGACCGTCGCTGGAGGCTCCTTTCCCTGGATCATCACTGCAGGCTTCGGGCCATGGATCATCACTGGAGGCTTCGAGCCATGGATCATCACTGGAGGCTTCGGGCCATGGATCATCACTGGAGGCTTCGTGCCATGGATCATCACTGGAGGCTTCGTGCCATGGATCATCACTGGAGGCTTCGTGGCATGGATCATCACTGGAAGCTTTGGGCCATGGATCATCACTGGAGGCTTCGTGCCATGGATCATCACTGGAGGCTTCGGGCCATGGATCATCACTGGAGGCTTCGAGCCATGGATCATCACTGGAGGCTTCGGGCCATGGTTCATCACTGGAGGCTTCAGGCCATGGATCATCACTGGAGGCTTCAGGCCATGGATCATCACTGGAGGCTTCAGGCCATGGATCATCACTGGAGGCTTCGTGGCATGGATCATCACTGGAAGCTTTGGGCCATGGATCATCACTGGAGGCTTCGTGCCATGGATCATCACTGGAGGCTTCGGGCCATGGATCATCACTGGAGGCTTCGAGCCATGGATCATCACTGGAGGCTTCGGGCCATGGTTCATCACTGGAGGCTTCAGGCCATGGATCATCACTGGAGGCTTCGTGTCATGGAGCATCACTGGAAGCTTCGGGCCATGGATCATCACTGGAGGCTTCGTACGTGATGCCGGAACAGGTCTCACCGGACTGAGGAGACGTACTAGAAGCCTGGTGCGTGGAGCTACCACAGGGCTTACCAGGCTGGGGAGACACACTGTAGGCCTGGTACGTAGAACTGGAACAGGTCTCACCGGACTGGGGAGATGCACTGGAAGCCTGGTGCGTGGAGCAGGCACCGGATACAGTGGGCCGTGGAGGCGCACTGGAGATCTAGAGCGTAGAGCTGGCACAACCCGTCCTGGCTGGATGCTTAGTTTCGCCCGGCAAATGCGGGGTTCTGGCACAGGACGCACTGGGCTGTGAAGGAGCACCAGAGACACAGTGTGCAGAGCCGGCGCAGGATATCCTGGGCCGAAGAGACGCATCGGAGACCAGGAGCGCTGAGCCGGCACAATCCGTCCTGGCTTAATGCCCACTCTAGCACGGCAAATGCGAGGAGCTGGCACCGAGTGCACCGGGCTGTGAATGCACACTGGAAACACAGTGCGCATCACTGCATAACACGGTGCCTGACCAGTCACACTCTCCCCACGGTAAGCACGGAGAGTTGGCTCAGGACTACGCAAATCTCCCCATGTGCCACCCCCAAAAAAGTATTTTGCCGCTGCCTCTCGGGCTTCCATCGTTGCCGTCACTCCTGGTCTCGTCACCGTTCCTCCCTCACTGCTTCCACCTGTTCCCACGGGAGGCGATCCCTTCCGGCCAGGATCTCCTCCCACGTCCAGGATCCTTTGCCGTCCATGATGTCCTCCCGAGTCCACTCCTCCTGGCCACGCTCCTTGGTCCGTTTTTGGTGGGATCTTCTTGTTCCGTTGTTCGTGGTAGAATGACCGTACCAAGGTGCAGCATGGTAGGCGTACATTTTCTTTATTAAATGTTCCACCAAAAAAACTATAAACAACACAATGAATGTAAAGCTTCGGAGTGCAACACATGCAACAAACAAAGACAAGATCCCACAACCTAAATGTGGGAAAAAGGTCTGCCTAAGTATGATCCCCAATCAGAGACAACGCTAGACAGCTTGCCTCTGATTGGGATTCACACGCGGCCAAAAACAAAGAAACAGAAAACATAGAATGCCCACCCAAATCACAGGTCATTGAAAATAATGCCATTGTTAATTAGAGGCTTTTTTCATGAATTAAACTATTTTATCTTGAACCCTATGGCATATCCACTAGAAAGTCATGGACAATATGGTCACAGATATGTAAAATAAATATATATGAATATATTTTAAGTTATTCAAGTATAAATTGCCAAAGTTACCATAGATTGCCATGGATTTTCTGTTAATTACCAAAATTACAAAGGATTTGGGTAACTTTGGTAAATTACCCGTAAAATTATTAGTGTTCTTTTTTTACGTGAGTTGTACATTTTCTCCAAGACCAGGAAAATGTGAATGCTTCCTGATGTGGAACGCATTTGTGGATGCAGGGCAGCAATCTTGTTGTTCCCCCCAACGACATCTATTTCAACAGGGGAGATGGGATGGGGTTTGCTTGCGTCTGGACTAGTCCACCATGGTGGAACTAAAAGACTGAATCAAGTGGCATGATCCAAGTCCCCCTGGGGGGCCAGAGCTACAGAGACTGGAAATTACTGTCCTTCACAAGACCCCACTGGGATAAGACACCGTAGACATTCCATTCTGAAAGGGATGTCGAAGTGTGCTAAACAGGGCAATTGCAAAGAAAGTACAGAAGTGGGAAGGTGGTGCCTGTTCTTTTGTACTCTGCGTGTTCAGAAAAGCTTCATAGGACACCAATTTCATGAAGAAATAAAATTATAGGTAGATCCCTTGGAAATAATGAGGAGGTTGTGAGAATGGGGGCCATTATAGACATGTGCCGTAGCACTCACAGGGTGGCTTCTATACAGAACATGGGTTTTCAGCACCCACAAAGGACTTGTGTAGCCTATCTGTCACATCCTGACCTTAGTTCCTTTTTTTATGTCTCTGTTTTAGTGTGGTCAGGGCGTGAGTTGGGGTGGGCATTCTATGTTTTTGTTCTAGGTTTTGTATTTCTATGTTAGGCCTGGTATGGTTCCCAATCAGAAGCAGCTGTCGATCGTTGTCTCTGATTGAGAACCATACTTAGGCAGCCTGTTTTCCCACTATGTTTTGTGGGTAGTTGTTTTCTGTGTTTACCATACAGAACTGTTTCGTGTTGGTCACGCTCTTTGTTGTTTTTGGTCATTTAGTGTTCTGTTTATTTTATTAAACATCATAAACACTTACCACGCTGCACCTTGGTCCTCACCTTCTTTCACCAACGACAGCTGTTACACTATCTATTTTTGTGAGTATAGACACAAAGGTACTTTCGCCACTGCACCCCTGAAACTGAAATGCTCTGTCCACCGATCTCACGTTATCGATTCATTTCATTTCACCCACTCAAAAATAGTAATGTCTTTGCCTTTGGAATGTTGAGCACGCTCTGATATGCTCCCCTCATTTCTCTGCTTCGTTAATCAATATATGCCCTGCAATTTTGCCCAATTAGTTTCACACTCTTCCCATCGATTAAATGGAAGAAAAACATATTCCATTTTGATGTACATCAGAGGACGTCCGACACTTCACCAGGTGGTATTGATCATGGCCAGTCTTCCTGACTGAGCTCTGTGTGGATGACCTCCATCATTAGGGCACACGTCTGGCTGCCGGGCCCCAGACAAGGTGTACCGTCACAGGCTCCCCTATGGTGCTTTTACATCCTCTTCCCTCCACTCCCTTCATCAACTCCAGCTCTTCCCTCCCTGCTGTAATGGGGATCATGGCAACCCCCTGCTGATGATAATGGAGGTAAGAATCAGTCCTGGATGTCAGGATGCATTTCATCTCTCAGGTGTTAGCTACCACTAATGAGGACAGGCGCTGTCAAAGCCTGGCCCCCTGCAGCGAGAGACACACTGGCGGGCAGAATGAGCAGACCATATCAGGAAACAGAATCTCTGCTCCATCTGCCACCTGCTAAAAACTGCGGATGAGGAAGTACAATTTATGGGTTCAGGTGAGCTCTAGGGCCACTTGGAAGGACCCAATTAAATGTAGGCCCTTTGTATGTTTCCTAAGTACATTTGTGTGTAGTACAGATGTAGGATCTTAATTTGATGAGTCTTTTGCTGCAGAGAATTTTATTTTACAT
The DNA here is from genome assembly GCF_013265735.2 of Oncorhynchus mykiss. Taxonomy (NCBI): domain Eukaryota; kingdom Metazoa; phylum Chordata; class Actinopteri; order Salmoniformes; family Salmonidae; genus Oncorhynchus; species Oncorhynchus mykiss. The sequence goes on along the minus strand of NC_048583.1, from coordinate 53,970,169 downwards.
GCCCATTTAAAATGTCAGACTTGATTTACCCAAATGCAAAAATGTATCAACCCTTACAAAAAATGTCCATTAATTATAATCCAGATTATATTTAAAATGTCCTGTTGCTGCAGAATTATTTTCCTGCTGTAGCAAACTGGCTCAAATTAAGATCCTACATCGGTAGGCTACTATTGCAGTTTGTGTTCAAGAATGTCATATGGAATTATCGTCAAATATGTCAAGTGTTTTCCTCAAACATGCAGTATTCACTCTAAACCAGAGCATATATTTTGCATGCATACCAATGGGAAATGAACATGCAGTTCCACGGTTTGCTACTTTATATTCAATATAGTATGCTGGTCATGCAATTCACTAAACATAACTTGCCTTCACATTAATCATTACTTTACTTCCTGCAACAGATAACTGTATATTAACAAAGATACTTAATAATTTCCACAAGCAAAAGTTAAATCTTGGTTGCTTTGTGATGTTATGTCTGTATTTAATAATTGCAAGTAGACATGCTACTCCATCAATGCACTTTCATTTTCTCCACCATCTTGGATAACATGGACTTAGCAGCAGTGCTGGTCAATACACAGCCATACAGATCAATATTGGAATGGCCAATTCATTAAACAACAAATGCATGCTTTTCATTCCAGTGGCTCTGGAGAGAAGAGAGGTGACATACTGTAAGAACTGCAGCTTTCTTAATCTGACCTTCGACCTCTGTTGTAGGCAACACCTCATTATACAGGTGTAATATTAATCATTCTGTCAAGCAAAATAATTGGATGGAGGCTATATTAAAATAGTGTGTTTATACATTTTAAGTCTGTATGCTAATAAAAGCTTTCAGCATCCTTTCACAATTACTGCACATACTATAGGTATGTGTGGCTGGCTGTCTTAAGGATACAGTATTTTGGCTTTATTGGGATCAGTTACATCAAGCATGATTTCATTCTTTCATATCAGCTTGTGTTCAGTGACCTATCACCGCAAAGTAATATTGAACACGAGTTTGTTGATGACTGAAAACTTTCATCAAAAGGTTGTGAGACCTCTGCAGCTTACTTTGCTAGTACCTTTTAGATGGGAACCACATATTGTACATTATGCATGTCCTGGGCATTAGAGCTGAATTGAATCCTCAATGTAATACACCAGCGCCTCAAGATATTCAAACACACAATCAATAATTCTCCATCAGCCAGGGAGCTTCTGAGAGACCCACGCGATACAATTTGAAGCTGCCTGACGAGTTAAAACCGGTCCGGGTTTAACTCGTGCTAATGGCCAACCTCTTAGGAGAATATGACGTCTCCCGTTGTATTTTCATCCTGCACAATTGTATCATATTAGGGGTGTTACTGGGTCACTGCTGTGCTAAGTCCTTAAAAGTCATCATTGTTCCGAGAGAGAAAGAAGGGGAATCCTCCCACTTTGAACACAGCATCAGCTCAGCAAAGCAAGAAACAAGATGCATTCCAGCCCGGCTGAGCTTTGAAGAGATCACGGTCCACATGAATTCAGTACTAAAACTTTGAATAATAACAATTCCAATATGTTTTTGTTGGAATTGTGCCCTGTGGCGATCTTCTCCGAGAGGAGCCAGTGTCAAAGAGTTGGAACATTGTTGCTAATGAAGCCAGCCTCCCTGTTAATCCCTCGAACAAGCCATCGATCAATTAGCAACTCTTCTTACACGTCCCTCTGTGTCTCATTTAGAGTTCGCTTTGATTGATACACTGATAATACCTACAACAAAAGCCATTCCCCCAGGAAGGGCCAAGGATTTCTCCAACACATTTTATTTCTTTCTTGACTTTGGGTAATAGCCAGTCAGATGCACATCTGCAGTTGTGTGTTGTGCATCCTCTACAACTCAGAGGTAATGATGTTCACGGGTGTGTCCGTGAAATCACATACACACTCATCATGCTCTATTGTACTTCCTTCATTGTCCAACTTCTGTAGACTGACCTTAGCAACCACAGCCAATGACCATAGCTACATTCCAATTCAATTCAGGTTTAATTTTTTCTTTAAAATATATGCTCTTCTTCACAACACTATTGTTAGGTCCATGATGCGATCTAGTCTAGAGAATCCAATGACATATGGAATTGGTTTAAGAAGATCATAGCATGGGTCATTTAGCTATTTAATTTAGAATTTTAGGACCCCTTTAGGTATGCCCCAAATATATATATACAAAATGATTGATCAAATATTGATATAGATTGATGTGTTGAATAACACATCCATAATGGCAAAAAAGACCATAAAAAAGTTTTGTAGTGCCCGTCCTATATTTAGGAGATATTTTTTTATTTAATTAGGCAAGTCAGTTAAGAACAAATTCTTATTTTTAATGATGGCCTAGGAACAGTGGGTTAACTGCCTGTTCAGGGGCAGAACAACAGATTTGTACCTGGTCAGCTCGGGGTTTGAACTTGCAACCTTCCGGTTACTAGTCCAATGCTCTAACCACTAGGCTACCCTGCCGCGCCATATAAGAAATAATTTTTTTTTGACACATTGTATGGGTTACCTTTAGACAAGTCCCGTGACAATTGTAGGGGTTGTAGAGAAAAATGGGGAAAACACATCCTGTCCATGAGAGTGTCCCCTATCTACAGTGGGGTCGAAATAGTTTGCAGCCTAAATGGTTTGGATGCTACAGACAAAAGTTGGCACATCAGCATTACCGACTTCAGATGAGTCCCTTTCTATGGAGTGGACATATTAGTTTGCAGAACAAACCGTTCGGATGATACAGACTGATTTTTGAGATCATGTTGACTTCAATGATTCCTACAGTTATGCCCAGTTGGCTGGTTGTCCTTTGGGTGGTGGACCATTCTTGATACACAAGGGAAACTGTTGAGCATGAAAAACCCAGCAGCGTTGCAGTTCTTGACACAAACCGGTATACCTGGCACCTGCTACCATACCCCGTTCAAAGGCACTTACATTTTTGTCTTGCCCATTCACTCTTTGAATGGCACACATACACAATCCATGCCTCAATTGTCTCAAGGCTTAAAAATCCTTCTTTAACCTGTCTCCTCCTCTTCATCCATACTTATTGAAGTGGATTTAACAAGTGGCATCAATAAGGGACAATAGCTTTCACCTGGATCCACCTTGTCAGTCTATGTCATGGAAAGCACAGGTGCTTTTAATGTTTTGTATACTCAGTGTATACTCTTGAGCTTCAATTATGTATCAGACAAAACTGACTGTAAGGGATTCTCTTCTAGTCTTTATTTTGCATCTAAATCAAGAAACCCACCAAGGACATCTAGCCTGTTGACTAGACGACTATGCCTGTCATCGCAGTATGATGCAAGACTTTGACAGAGAGTCAAGCCGCTTGAGAAAGGTCCTCGTCGGACAACTTTCAGCACCTCCATCACTGCTGCTAAAGCAGAGGGGACAATTCACCTCGGGTAGCAATTGGTGCTTCCTGGAATGGAACCAGGAGTAGTGTCAGTAAAAACACCCAAGATCCCCAAAAAGGAAGTGATTACTGATGACAGACTACAAGACTGCTGAGATTGTGCGTCCTTATGTACAATGCTGATTATCTGTAATAATTTGTAAATATTTTCTGTTAATAGTCCCTAAAGTTTATTACAACGTACTGGCCGCCTATTCGTCTTCTTTCATAAACTAAAAGCCTGCAAAATTCCTCTTTATTGTTTTCTCCTCGTGATGTGCAAGACCCCTATTAGGTCGTCTCCTTTGTCAAAGAGAAGTAGTTTGAGTTGATATCGAGGTGGTTCGATTTTATGTTCAAGAAGTTTACGCTCATTCGTTTTTAGTGTGATTTAGGTTGAATTCCTTTCCCATCCTGTCCTGAAGTTAACCATTTTAACCGTGTGTCTAAACAATATTGATTCCGGGGACACCTGCTGACATTCAGACAATGAGCTGCGGTCAAAGGGAAGAGGTTGTGCGTCTGTATCCTGCCCCATCCCTTTATAACAACCATCACTAGGGAGACCGTGAAGTGAAACGGTCAAGTAACTGTCAGCCAAGGCAGTGGAACACGGAGAGAGAGTGAGAGCATATAAACAGACTCCCTGTAACAAGTTTGTTTTCTGAGGTGTCAAGTTCCTCGGCCAAGTTACACATTTCTGGTTATCTGTGAGGTCTATCCTGTTATGTTTGGCACCAGCGAAGGGCCACAGCAATACATTCAAGGGAGTTCTATGAACCATTAATTAGGCTGGCAAATGAAGCTTGTAATTTGGCAAGAGGCAAAGCCCAGAGCCCTTTGAATTGCAGATATACAGCGAGGCTGAGAGAGAGACAGAGAAAAAATAGCCCTACTGCTCTGACTAGCCTCTGAGAGAATAAAGGAACTCTTTTCTGTCCTTCTGAAAGCTTTTTCCACAGCTGCTAATCTGGAAGCAAAGCAAGACTAACGTTTCACCTGGCAGCTCTCCCTTTCTTCTATCTGTTTCAGTGGCAGGATATGAAAATCCTTCTCTTTATGGCCTGCAAGTGGGTAGACAATCGAGCGTGGCGGGGCATTGAAACAACTTGGAAGCGAGCTGATTTCCCCGCTTCATCTGCATAAAATCAGGGGGCTATTTGATGGCGGGCCTTGCCGCTTCAATGAAGTCTGCCCAAGAAAAGAGGGGTTTCTCATCAGTCTCTCCATAGGCGCTGTCGATAATGGAAGAAGGGATTTGGGGGGGGGGGGGGGCTGGCTGCATCCACAATCTACAGCTTGGTGATATAGCTGTGGCCGTTGCTGTGCCCTTTGGTTACGCCCTGAATGAGATGGAAAAGTGACTGTAGCGGGACGTGCGGTGCTGCAGCAGAAATCCAGGAGGGGCCAGTAAAATATCCCCCCTAGCCAGTGTGCCATGGGAACACACATCACTACTACAGGATCAATTACTGGCATGTTGCTGGAGGGGTTGTGCTGCATGAAAGGTCCAGAGAGGGAGCTCGATCAATGCCGACTGCAGAGGGGGGAGCCACATACCAAACACACAGAGAGAGAGGGAGAGGGAGAGAGAATAGACTGGACACCTGTTATTTTTCCTGTACTGCTGTCCAACACTGATGTGCCCACCTTCTCAGATGTAGTTCGCTCACAGACACACACACACACCACCGCTCAATCTTTTCAGAGGCCTATTGAGGTGAGACAAGGAAAAAAGGCTGAAGAGGATAAAGAATGGAGGAGCAGGACAGTGGCCTAGCTAGCTTGTCCCCAAGCAATAATCCCAAATAATCCGCTAGCCACTTGATATACATTAACCCGGGGAAGTGAGATGTGTGGGCTGGCAGGGGGAAAGTGGTGCTATCACACATGGCACAGTGACTCCTACAGCCTTTACAGCCTTAATTCATGCCAGGGCTCAAACGAGTTGAAAATCACATAGACATGAGAGGAGGTGGAGGGGGTTACGTCAGCTAAAATGGCTGCTAAATATGGACTACGGTATTACAGTGAATACGTCATTTGTTTTGACATCACGTCACCTATGGAGACACTTATCCTGAGTGCCAATCAGTAGTGTGTATTCATGGATGCCAAGGGAAGCCAGGCTTCCCCAAAAAATTGACCAAATAAGAAAAAAACATAATGTATCTTTTGTCTCTCCGTGTTTCATTAATGTCCTTCAATTTACAAGAGGCTGAATGTATCTAACTGGTGAAAGCATCTGAGCGAACAAGAGCGCCCCTCTGTCTCAGTATGTGTTGCCTATCTATCTGATGCTGTCTGGTGAGAAAGAGTATGACATTGTTTCCCTTCGTAGCATTGAACGCAAGGGAAGCCAGCAAGCATTTGGCCTCCCTTAATAATAATAATAGCCAATCAGCATTGAGCTAAACTGAGTGAGCTCAGCTGTGAATGGTCCTTGCGCACCAAAAAAATGTGTCAAGGGAAGCCAGTTTGGATTTGGCGTCAGACCAATCACAAGCCAAATGTCATTTTTGACAGAAACATTTTTGAATTGTTGCATCTCGTTGTGTTGCCGTGGATGGAGATAGGGATTTTGACTTGTGTTTTTACTTCATTCTCCATACTGGCCAATGACTATTATGGCGATTCTAATCCAACCATAAATTCATACATTGTGCCCCTGGCCTGGAGGATGGAAGTTCAACATGCAGGTAGATGTAAACTCAGCTAAAAAGGAAATGTCCCTTTTTCAGGACCCTGTCTTTCAAAGATAATTTGCAAAAATCTAAATAACTTCACAGATCTTCATTGTAAACGGCTTAGACACTGTTTCCCATGCTTGTTCAATGAACCATAAACAATTAATGAACATGCACCTGTGGAACGGTCGTTAAGACACTAACAGGTTACAGACAGTAGGCAATTAAGGTCACAGTTATGAAAAGTTGGGACACTAAAGAGGCCTTTCTACTGACTCTGAAAAACACCAAAAGAAAGATGCCCAGGGTCCCTGCTCATCTGCGTGAACGTGTCTTAGGCATGCTGCAAGGAGGCATGAGGTCTGTAGATGTGGCCTTGGCAATAAATTGCAATGTCCTTACTGTGAGACTCCTAAGACAGCGCTACAAGGAGACAGGACGGACAGCGGATCATCCTAGCAGTGGCAGACCACGTGTAACAACACCTGCACAGGAGCTATAATTCCGAACATCACACCTGCGGGACAGGTACAGGATGGCAACAACAACTGCCCGAGTTACACCATGAACGCACAATCCCTCCATCAGTGCTCAGACTATCCACAATAGGCTGAGAGAGGGTGGTCTGAGGGCTTGTAGGCCTGTTGTAAGGCAGGTCCTCACCAGACATCACCGGCAACAACGTCGCCTATGGGCACAAACCCAGCGTCGCTGGACCAGACAGGACTGGCAAAAAGTGTTCTTCACTGACGAGTCTCGGTTTTGTCTCACCAGTGGTTCATCGTCGAAGGAATGAGTTTTACACCGAGGCCTGTACTCTAGAGCGGGAACGATTTGGAGGTGGAGGGTCCGTCATGGTCTGGGTGTTTCACAGCATCATTGGACTGAGATACTGACTGTTTCTTTTGATTTTGACTCTCCCTTTGTTCAGGGACACATTATTCCATTTCTGTTAGTCACGTGTCTCTGGAACTTGTTCAGTTTATGTCTCAGTTGTTGAATCTTGTTATGTTCATACAAAAGTGTGTTCTGTATGAGTCATAGAGAGTTTAGGCAACATGAAAGAGGATGATGGCATTGGGCTTTCTCTACAAGTAGGGTGAGTCAACATATTTTTTCTACCACACACACACACATACACACACACACACACACACACACAGACACAGACACACAAACACACTCACTGTCATGACTTCTACTGAAGGTAACTCCTCTCCCTGTTCGGTCACTGGTTTACTAGCCGCTACCGATCCCTTTTTCCTTTTCTGGTTGTTTTGTCTGTGTTCCTTTTCACACCCGGTTTCAATTGCTTTTATTTCTGTGTGTATATAGGGCACCTGTTGCCTGCCTTAATTCGTGCAGGATTAAGTTTGTGGGTATTTGCGTTCGATTATCTATGCTGTTTATTGTTTTCGCTATTAAGTACGTGTATGTAGTGTCGGAACTGTGGTTGTTCCTCCGTGTCTTGACACGAGTTTCTGTTCCTTCCAGAGCGTAGTTTTGGATTTTCATCTGCGCCAATTTTGTGTTGGTGGACTATGTGTGTGTATGTATATGTATATATATATATATATATATTAAACATGCTTCTCAGAAATCCCTGCTCTCCTGCACCTGACTCCTACACCTCTCACCGAGACGCACCTTATCACACCCACACAGACACACACACACACAGCAAACAGCATCATGGACAGCCACATCACACAGTATTTGAAAAAATAAAATAAAATATTTGTCACGTGCCGAATACAACAAGTATTGCCTGGAAATTGCCTGGAAATGCTTACTTACAAGCCCTTAACCAACAATGTATTTTTAAGAAAAATAAGAGTTAAAAAAATATTTAGTAAATAAACTAAAGTAAAAAAGCAACAGATTAAAATAACAATAATGAGGTTTTATATAGAGGAGGTAGCGGTACCGAGTCAAAGTGCGATGGTACAGGTTTGTCGAGGCAATTGAGCTAATATGTACATGTAGGTAGGGGGTAAAGTGACTATGCATAGATAATAAACAGAGACTAGCAGCAGCGTAAAAAAGAGGGTATCAATGCAAACAGTCCGAGAAGCCATTTCATTAACTGTTCAGCAGTCTTATGGCTTGGGGGTAGAAGCTGTTAGGGAGCCTTTTGGACCTAGACTTGGCGTTCCGGTATCACTTGCCATGCGTTTAGCAGAGAGAACAATATGACTAGGGTGTCTGGAGACTTTGCCATTTTTTTGGGCCTAAATTTACGTTGATTGGACGAAATCGTTTTTGGCATCTTTTAGTTATCACTGTATTAGACTAAGCTCCCGAGTGGCACAGGGGTCTAAGGCACTACATCTCAGTGCTAGAGGCATCACTACAGACCCTGGTTTGATTCCAGGCTGTATCACAAGGAGTCAATGATTGGGAGTCCCATAGGGCGGCACACAATTGCCCCGGGGTCATCCGGATTAGGGTTTCGCCGGGGTAGGCCAAAAATAAGAATATGTTCTAAATTCTTAACTAACTGTCCTAGTTAAATGAAGGTTAAATATAAAATAAAAAAAAGCATAGCTGACTAGATGATGTTGAAAAGTTGAAATGGTGCTGAAATAGGGGAGGCAGCCCCTGTTTTCTTTGTGACTGTATGTTACATACAATGTATTTTGTGGACTTCACCGTGCTCTCCGGTTTTGTGATTAAACAAATTTGTGGTTGAATTTATTCTGCCACTGTGTCTTCTCATTTTCTCGGCCTTAGGAGTAGATATCACTGTGTCAAGGCATATGAACTAACAGATAATAGAGCAAACAACGCAATTATCACAACACGTAGGTTGTAATATGAATAGGCTTCTCCGGTGATTTTGACCACTCACCACTACTGGTGCCAATCTGTAAAAATACCCTTAGTTTGGTCTCCAACATTGTAAGTGAATAACATCTACCCTTTGTATTGGGTCCAGCCATTGATTATATTGAATGACTTACTACTCTTTAGTTCATATCACTTTCGTAGCTGGCATGTCCCTTTTGTTGATTTACATTATTTAATTGTTTTTTTTATTAATGATTCATTTAAATAGAGTAGCATCACTCATGCATAAAATCACAAACAAATTTGAAATAATTCCACGTCATCCATAATTAATAACAAATTCTCCAACAGCATTCCGTCCCTAAGTAAGAGTGACACCACCACTGTACAAATCAAACGACCTTTTCAGCCTGCATAACAACATCCCTGAGATGTCTTCCTCTAAACGTATTCACATCCTCTAGGAACCCTTACCTGGGATGGTCTCTTTGACTCTCGAAAAGTTCCCAATTTAAAGGCCCTGTTCAGATCCATTAATTGGCGAGTATGAGGTTTGTCATCGTCCCATTAATGAATGAGCCTGTACGCCAGCCTCCGCCGGTTCAGCACCGGCGAGCGCATCTGCTCGCATTCAACCCAGAACCACAGAGGTGTCAAATTGAGGAGCACACCCACCAGGTATTAGAATATTGTCACTTTGGCTATTAAAAGCAAAGCTGGGCCGATTACGATCCCCATTCAGGAAAAGGATGGCGCGCCGACATGATTGATGGCACGTCATAAGAGCGAGCCTCTGGTACAGGGGGAGCAGGTAGTGGAGGGTGGTGTGGAAAGGACTGGGTACCGAGTGATGGGGCTGTGTTTATACTACTATATATTTGTTGCAGCTTGAATAAAATATGGATTAAAACAATGTTTTTCCACACACATCGCGGACTAGATTACGTAAATATTCAACCCCCTGAGTCAATACCTAATGTCAGAATCATCTTTGGCAGCGATTACAGCTGTGTCTTTCTGGGTGGGTCTCTAAGAGCTTTGCACACCTGGATTGTACAATATTTGCCCACTATTCTTCTCAATTATTCAGGCTCTGTGTCACGCCCTGACCTTAGAGAGCCTTTATATTTCTCTATTTGGTTAGGTCAGGGTGTGATTTGGGTGGGCATTCTAGTTTTCTATTTCTTTGTTGGCCGGGTATGGTTCCCAATCAGAGGCAGCTGTCTATCATTGTCTCTGATTGGGAATCATACTTAGGCAGCCTGTTTTCCACCCTAGTCTGTGGGATCTTGTCTTTGTATAGTTGCTGTTTAGCGCCACAGAGCTTTACGTTTCTTTGGTTTTTTTTTTTGGTGTTATTTGAAAATAAAGTAAAATGTTGGCCTACCACGCTGCACCTTGGTCTCCTTTTAACAACGGATGTAACACACTAATATTCCTGGGTAAAAAAAATATACATTTAATCCTTTTTAAATTCAGGCGGTAACACAACAAGTCAATGGGTATGAATACTTTCTGAAAGCACTGTATTTAATATTCTTCAAGCTCTATCAAATTGGTTGTTGGTCATTGCTAGACAACCATTTTCCCATCTTGCCATAGATTTTCAAGCAGATGTAAGTCAAAACTGTAACTCAGCCACTCAGGATTATTCACTGTCTACTTGGTAAACAACTCCAGTGTAGATTTGGCCTTGTTTAATGTTATTGTCCTGCTGAAAGGTGAATTCATATCCCAGTGTCTGGTGGAAAGCAGATCTGGCCTGTGCTTAACTCAAATTCTGTTTATTTTTTATTCTGAAAAACTCCCCAGTACTTAACGATTACAAGCATACCCATAACATGATGCAGCCACCGCTAAGCTTGAAAATATGGAGAGTGTATCCCGTAATGTGTTTTATTGGATTTGCCCCAAACATACCACTTTGCATTCAGGACTAAAAGTGAATTATTATTATTGTTTTTTACAGTATTACTTTAATAACTTTTCGCAAACAGGATACATGTTTTGGAATATTTTTATTCTGTACAGAATTCCTTCTTTTCACTCTGTCAATTAGGTTAGTAGGTTGGAATAACTACAATGTTGTTGATCCATCCTCAGTTTTCTCCTATCACAGCCATTCAACTCTATAACTGTTTTAGTGTCATTGGCCTCATGGTGAAATCCCTGAGCGGTTTCCTTCCTCTCTTGCAACTGAGTTAGGAAGGACACTTGTATCTTTATAGTGACTGGGAGTGTTGATACACCATCCAAAGCGTAATTAATAACTTCAATTTTTTGAGGAAAAACACAATTCCATTTTGACATTATGGGGTATGTCAGTGTAAAAAAAAAATTGACATTTAATTATTTTTAAATTCATGCTGTAACACAACAAAATGTGGTAAAAGTTAAGGAGTCTGAATACTTCCTGAAGGCACTGTATTTAATAGTGAGTAGACAGGATCAGATAATGTCACTATTTCAGTCTGGTTCCTTTACCTAGTGTATGAAATACACTACATGACCAAAAGTAAGTGGACACCTGCTCGTCGAACATCTCATTCCAAAATCATGGGCGTTAATATGGAAATGGTCCCCCCATTGCTTCTATAACAGCCTCCACTCTTCTAGAAAAGCTTTCCACTAGATGTTGGAACATTGCTGCGGGGACTTGCCTCCATTCAGCTACAAGAGCATTAGTGAGCTCGGGCACTGATGTTAGGCGACTAGAAGTGGCTCATAGTCTAAGTTCCAATTCATCCCAAAGCTGTTCGATGGGGTTGAGGTGACGGCTCTGTGCAGGCCATTCAATTTCTTCCACACCGATCCCGACAAATACAGTGCCTTGCGAAAGTATTCGGCCCCCTTGAACTTTGCAACCTTTTGCCACATTTCAGGTTTCAAACATAAAGATATAAAACTGTATTTTTTTGTGAAGAATCAACAACAAGTGGGACACAATCATGAAGTGGAACAACATTTATTGGATATTTCAAACTTTTTTAACAAATCAAAAACTGAAAAATTGGGCGTGCAAAATTATTCAGCCCCCTTAAGTTAATACTTTGTAGCGCCACCTTTTGCTGTGATTACAGCTGTAAGTCGTTTGGGGTATGTCTCTATCAGTTTTGCACATCGAGAGACTGACATTTTTTCCCATTCCTCCTTGCAAAACAGCTCGAGCTCAATGAGGTTGGATGGAGAGCATTTGTGAACAGCAGTTTTCAGTTCTTTCCACAGATTCTCGATTGGATTCAGGTCTGGACTTTGACTTGGCCATTCTAACACCTGGATATGTTTATTTTTGAACCATTCCATTGTAGATTTTGCTTTATGTTTTGGATCATTGTCTTGTTGGAAGACAAATCTCCGTCCCAGTCTCAGGTCTTTTGCAGACTCCATCAGGTTTTCTTCCAGAATGGTCCTGTATTTGGCTCCATCCATCTTCCCATCAATTTTAACCATCTTCCCTGTCCCTGCTGAAGAAAAGCAGGCCCAAACCATGATGCTGCCACCACCATGTTTGACAGTGGGGATGGTGTGTTCAGCTGTGTTGCTTTTACGCCAAACATAACGTTTTGCATTGTTGCCAAAAAGTTCAATTTTGGTTTCATCTGACCAGAGCACCTTCTTCCACATGTTTGGTGTGTCTCCCAGGTGGCTTGTGGCAAACTTTAAACGACACTTTTTATGGATATCTTTAAGAAATGGCTTTCTTCTTGCCACTCTTCCATAAAGGCCAGATTTGTGCAATATACGACTGATTGTTGTCCTATGGACAGAGTCTCCCACCTCAGCTGTAGATCTCTGCAGTTCATCCAGAGTGATCATGGGCCTCTTGGCTGCATCTCTGATCAGTCTTCTCATTGTATGAGCTGAAAGTTTAGAGGGACGGCCAGGTCTTGGTAGATTTGCAGTGGTCTGATACTCCTTCCATTTCAATATTATCGCTTGCACAGTGCTCCTTGGGATGTTTAAAGCTTGGGAAATCTTTTTGTATCCAAATCCGTCTTTAAACTTCTTCAGAACAGTATCTCGGACCTGCCTGGTGTGTTCCTTGTTCTTCATGATGCTCTCTGCGCTTTTAACGGACCTCTGAGACTATCACAGTGCAGGTGCATTTATACGGAGACTTGATTACACACAGGTGGATTGTATTTATCATCATTAGTCATTTAGGTCAACATTGGATCATTCAGAGATCCTCACTGAACTTCTGGAGAGAGTTTGCTGCACTGAAAGTAAAGGGGCTGAATAATTTTGCACGCCCAATTTTTCAGTTTTTGATTTGTTAAAAAAGTTTGAAATATCCAATAAATGTTGTTTCACTTCATGATTGTGTCCCACTTGTTGTTGATTCTTCACAAAAAAATACAGTTTTATATCTTTATGTTTGAAGCCTGAAATGTGGCAAAAGGTCGCAAAGTTCAAGGGGGCCGAATACTTTCGCAAGGCACTGTAATTTCTGTATGGATCTCGCTTTGTGCACAGGGGCATTGTCATGCTGAAACAGTAAAGGGCCTTCCCCAAACTGCTGCCACGGCCAGTCACGACTCCAACACCATCATTAAGTTTGCAGATAACACAACAGTGGTAGCCCTGATCACCAACAACAATGAGACCGCCGTTCGGGAGGAAGTCAGAGACCTGACCGTGTGGTGCAAGGACAGCAACCTCTCCCTCAACGTGATCAAGACAAAGGAAATTATTGTGGACTACAGGAAAAGGAGAACCGAGCACGCCCCCATTCTCATCAACAGGGCTGTAGTGGAGCAGGTTGAGAGCTTCAAGTTCCTTGGCGTCCACATCACCAACAAACTAACATGGTCCAAGCACACCAAGACAGTCGTGAAGTGGGCACGACAAAACCTAACTACAGCTGCACCATCGAGAGCATCCTGACCGTTTGTATCACCGCCTGGTATGGCAACTGCTCGGCCTCTGACCACAAGGCACTACAGAGGGTAGTGCATACGGCGCAGTACATCACTGGGTCCAAGCTTCCTGCCATCCAGGACCTCAATACCAGGCGTTGTCGGAGGAAGGCCCTAAAAATTGTCAAACACTCCAGCCACCCTAGTCATAGACTGTTCTCCCTGCTACCTACCGCACGGCAAGCGGTACCTGTCAGCAACGGGTGCGGCTGAAATAACGAAATCCCCTCATTTGAAGGAATCGTAGATAGAGTCATAAGGTCTCTTTTAATAATCCCTCAAAGCAATTTAATTAAGTATGGACAGTAATTCAGTTTTTCCACTTCATACTTGTGAATTCCTCTCACCTTGGGTGCTTTTCCCATATCGATTACTTAACAAAAGGTGAGTGAGTTAAAAAACCTCCTCTTCCCACACTGATAATCCACTTATTAAACCTGCCCTTAAGACTTTGGGACAGCACATGTAATAAAGCGTTCCTGTAGGAAATCACAAGCATAAGGATAGGAAAGAGCCGTGAGGAACTTTGTCAGCTGTTTTATCAGCCGGGCCCGTCTCGGAGGAAAACTTTATGTAAGTGATTTTATTGTGTGAGACTGTATCGGGGGGTGGTGGGGGGTGATGAGGAACAGTTATGAGATTAGCACAAAGTAAACTTGTCAGTGATTTCCCCAGGAGAGAGAGAGAGAGAGAGAGAGAGAGAGAGAGAGAGAGAAAGAGAGAGAGAGAGAGATGATTACTGATTACTGATTACTAACAAAAGACAGAGGAAGGAGAAAGGGGTAGATATGGGAAGGAAAGAGAGAGCAAGAGAGAAAGGACAGGGGGGATTGAGTGTTTGAGGAAATCTTATTAGCAGAGGTCCCATCTCTCACCCGGGTGTGTCCCATTACCTGGAATGGTGGCAGCGCTGGGGGCAGTGCAGGTGACGGGTGTGTCACGTCTGATGGCCATGATGTGGACACCAGCCAACTACAACTTGACCTACAAGCGTGCGATTACTTTGAGGAGAGATAGGAGGGATATGAGGGATAGAAAGGATGTTAAGGTTCCCTCCCTGTAACTACTGTGTTAGCCAAATGCTTACTCTACACACTGCATCTGTATCAAATCAAATCAAAGTTTATTTGTCACGTGCGCCGAATACAACAGGTGTAGTAGACCTTACAGTGAAACACTTACCATTGGGCTACTCATGATGATAAGCCTACTGTAGTGTTTATTTTATTCTATGTTGTTTTATGGTGCTCTTGGAAGAATTTGATTTATCATAATCTGACCAAACAACTGCTAATCTACAAGTTCCAATGACATTTCTATTGCCTGACAAAGTAGTCACGGTAACAAGAGTCGTCACATTAGCCGTGCTTAGGCATCAGAAAGATGATCTGCCTCCCTGGCTGCAGTGTTCTAGAACAGGAGAAACTCTGCAGCAGAGCAGACATCTGATCTGGTGATAAAAATTCAGGTGGGACCTGGCACTACATCACTCTGGAGTAGGGGGACAAACCCAACCAACCCGATCTGCCATTTTACCCCCATGCTTTGAGAGAGGAGGGGAAGATAGTTTACAGCGAGGTGAGGTGAGCGAACCAGTCACTGTCGAGAGTTAGCCACGCACAGCAACAGCTGGACATTTTGATTAATTTGCCCGAAGGCAGTGATTTATTTGTTTGCACGTGACCTGTGAACTCCACAATGGATTACACTCAACGCATACAAAAGGCAAAACGCATTTCCACTTGGACTCATTTGATATTTATACACATGTTTCCTTTTTTCCCACCTTTGCATAAATCAGGTTGACAGCTTGTAGAAGAGTGTGTTAAATGTGGATTTTTAACATGATTAATTTGGTTTGAAAGTGTAAATCTGATACATTTTTACAGGCATCTGCTTAGATTTTCCCCAATGGACTCCAGTGTTAGGTATTCTACCTAGGCCTTATAAAGAACAATCACTCCTCTGTGTCTGGGTCTAATAATGTCCAAAGGGAGAGCTGAAGAATTTGTTGTTAATGCGGTTAAAAGATCAAATCGCGGCTTTAGAAGAAAATGAAGCTTTAAATGGATTAGTTTTACCTTTCAGGAACCATTAGCTAAGGCATCTGCAGCGGCGGACGAGCCAGCGCCAAAGTTGTTGCTAATGGTTTAGCTGTGTTGTGGTCGTAGGAGTGATGTTGCTAAACTCTCCATGTAGACTTCTCTATGTTGTCTATGTCAGATGCATTAGACTCCAGTACAGGATCCACATCCATTAACCCTCACTAGCTAATCCTGTTACCGATAAACCAACTCTTAAAGGATAAAGTCTTTCTTAATCACAGAAAGAGCAAAGTGTAGAATAGACAGATTTGTCTGTGTTGCAGTGCCCTCTGTGGCCAGTTCTGTACCAACAGGCCCTGGTAAGGAGTAACACTGCTATCAGACAGTGTGCTGAACCATAGAAAGAGAGCAGAAACACACAGAAGGAAGATACTGTGCTGACTGAGCCATTCTGGGGCCTGTTTTCACTCCCAGCTCTTATAAACGGCTTTATCTCAGGTGCTGCCAATAGCCACTGTAATTAATGACAGGATATTCCTAATGCAATTTAGCCACAGTGGGATTAAAGCACGCTGTGCCAGGGAAGGAGGGAAAGAGAGAGAGATCATGAGAGGGAGAGAGAGAGCAGTGACTTGCAATATCTGTGCCATTAATGCAAAGTTAACTCAAGTAGACTCTAATGAAAATACCCAACAGTTTGAATGTGCAACAGTTCCTGTGACTGAAGGCAGGGTAAGTGGATAGTGATTGATTTAGCTACTTGAGAGCTACTTGAGAGCATTATGTGATTGGAACAGGGGACTGGTCTCCTGAGGGGACTGGTCTCCTGAGGGGACTGGTCTCCTGAGGGGACTGGTCTTCTGCTTCAGGCTGGCCTCCTCTTTTAGACATACAGTAATAACACTCCCAATGTCCGACCTCAACACACACACACACACACACAAACACATGCATCGGTGCACATGCACACACATGCGCACGGACAAATGCACACACACAATGAAAAAGCAACAGGACGTGGAAGTAGAAAGAGCCTCTGAAATATCAGTAGAACAGGGAGAAAATCAGAGCACAGCTTTTGGCAACATTGTCACAACAGTTGGCATTTTGGGTTAAAAATCATGCAGAGTGTTCTCGTTGATTCTCAAGAGCTGGTGTGCATTCATCGCAAACAATTTAAAACGTTAAAGGTTTTAAAACGGCCATTCACATTTGGAACAGAATTTGAAGAATTTGGAGCAGCAAGAGTTTAGTAATTGGCAAGATTAATAATATTTACAGCACGCCGATGCAAATCTTCTTTGCGGGCCCGCATGAATAATTGAGAGCGAGCAACCACTTTGAATAATTGATTTCTAAATATTCTTCAGTGAGTTCCTTCTTTATGACCAGAGGGCGAGACGAGTTTTCTGTCGTGACAGCAGCGCCGTGCGTAGCGCATCGTGAAGGTAATTATGCAGTGTGTTGCTGCCCTATAATTGCTGGTAGAAGAAGTTCCTTCACACCAGCAAGGCCTTTAAAGAAGAAGGCTGGGAGAAGAAGGTCCTTCACGCCAGGAGGGCTTTTAAAGAAGAAGGCTGAGAGAAGAAGGTCCTTCACGCCAGCAGGGCCTTTAAAGGAGAAGGCTGAGAGAAGAAGGTCCTTCACACCAGCAGGGCTTTTAAAGAAGAAGGCTGGGAGAAGAAGGTCCTTTTAAAGAAGAAGGCTGAGAGAAGAAGGTCCTTCACGCCAGGAGGGCTTTTAAAGAAGAAGGCTGAGAGAAGAAGGTCCTTCACGCCAGCAGGGCCTTTAAAGGAGAAGACTGAGAGAAGAAGGTCCTTCACGCCAGCAGGGCTTTTAAAGAAGAAGGCTGGGAGAAGAAGGTCCTTCACGCCAGCAGGGCCTTTAAAGGAGAAGGCTGGGAGAAGAAGGTCCTTCACGCCAGCAGGGCTTTTAAAGAAGAAGGCTGGGAGAAGAAGGTCCTTCACGCCAGCAGGGCTTTTAAAGAAGAGGGCTGGGAGAAAATAGCAACAGCAGCCTAGATTGTAGCTCCTGAGGAGCTCTCTCTCTCTTCCTTTCTCTCGCTCTCTCTCTCACTTCTTCCTTCCTTTCTCTCTCTCTCTATCTCAATCTCGCTCTTTCTCTTTCTTCCTCTTTCTTTTTCTTTCTCTTTCTTTCTCTTTCTTTGTCTGTTTTTCTGTCTTTCTTTCTCTTTCTTTCTTTCCTTCTTTCGTTCTTTCTTTCTTTCTTTCTTTCTTTTCTTTCTTTCTTTCTTTCTTTCTTTCTTTCTTTCTTTCTTTCTTTCTCTTTCTTTCTTTCTTTCTCTTTCTTTCTCTTTCTTTCTTTCTTTCTCTCGCTCTCTCTCTCTCACTTCTTCCTTCCTTCCTTCCTTCCTTTCTCTCTCTCTATCTCAATCTCGCTCTCTCAATCTCTCTCTCTCTCTTTCTTTCTCTTTCATTCTCTCTTTCTTTTTCTCTTTCTTTCTCTCTTTCTTCCTCTTTATTTCTCTTTCTTTCTCTTTCTTTGTCTGTCTTTCTCTCTCTCTTTCTTTCTTTCTTTCTTTCTTTCTTTCTTTCTTTCTTTCTTTCTTTCTTTCTCTCGCTCTCTCTCTCACTTCTTCCTTCCTTCCTTCCTTCCTTCCTTCCTTCCTTCCTTCCTTCCTTTCTCTCTCTATATCTCAATCTCGCTCTCTCAATCTCTCTCTCTCTCTTTCGTTCTCTCTTTCATTCTCTCTTTCTTTTTCTCTTTCTTTCTCTCTTTCTTCCTCTTTCTTTTTCTTTCTTTTTCTTTCTCTGTCTGTCTGTCTGTCTGTCTGTCTGTCTGTCTGTCTGTCTGTCTGTCTGTCTGTCTGTCTGTCTGTCTGTCTGTCTGTCTGTCTGTCTGTCTGTCTGTCTTTCTTTCTTTCTTTCTTTCTCTCTCTCTCTCTCTCTCTCTCTCTCTCTCTCTCTCTCTCTCTCTCTCTCTCTCTCTCTCTCTCTCTCTCTCTCTCTCTCTCTCTCTCTCTCTCTCTCTCTCTCTTTTTCTCTGTCTTTCTCCCTCTCTCTCTCTTTCTGTCTTTCTCTTTTTCTCCGTCTTTCTCTTTTTCTCTGTCTTTCTCTTTTTCTCTCTCTTCCTTTCCCTCTCTCTCCCCCTCTCTCCTCACCCATGCTTCCCGCCTCCACCACTCGGATTTCCCGTACCAGACGCTCCACTCCCACCCTGCATTCACTAGCCACTGACGAGAAGAATATTGATGATGGGAATTAATTAGTTGTTTTTCCATATTTCCTAACAGTGGGCCCTGCAGAGGGAGAGTAAGGAGTGGATGTAGAGCGCATTGGGAGCCAGGCAGACTTTGACAGAGGTGGGAAAATAGAAAGCTGGGTTTAAGAGATAAGTTGATGTGTGCTTTGGGCCTCATACCCTACAGGACCTGCGAGCAGTCGTGATTAACGGTGGTTACTGTTACTGAGTAATTTTAATTGCAGGTTTTATTCACAGCAATGTTGATTTGATTTCAAGTGAATTTCTTTCAAGCAGGTACTTGTTTAGTTCACACAGTTATGTTTCCCCTGACAAACAGGAGGATCTTGCTGATAGAACTCAATGATCTATGCTTTCTTCATAATTTAGCATTATAGTGATGCAATTACAACATATAGTAACATTGTGACATGTTTTAATGAGTAGAGGCAGTGAGTACAAAGGGAGCACAATGCATTTGAATAAGGTCATTACACACGATGTGCACCTGTTGTGATTCTAACTATCCAACTGAGCTCATGGTTTCATGTCCTATCTCAGATAACACACAATAACATCCTGGTTATAGTACAGTAGCTGATATCTCCTGAGAAGTACACATACAGCACTTTCAGAGCTCTACTTTGGCCTTTTCATTTGAAGTGTCTTGGCCCGTGTTCACTACCACCGGGGCGGTTGTCTGCTGCTTGTTAATCACCACTAACAACAGCAAAGTTGTACCTCGTCAGCCTATCTGAGCCGCTCTGAGCCCCGCTAACCATGTAGGCCTCTCACCTCACTCTCTATCCTCTTGTACCCCTCGTCTCGTCTCATCCCTCTCTTCTCAGCCAGGGGCAAGACGGGCAGACCCCAGCTCTCTGGCCAACGGTGTAGGCGGCGGTGGGAGAATCGATCCGCATGTCGTAATGATGGCTGAGAGATTGCCTGCATCAGGGAGTGATCTGGGAGCTACAGCGGGATTAAGGAAGCCATGGATTGCTATCGATTTAGTTCTGATACAATCATTCCATTTGGGCTCAAATCTCCTTCCAGGCGCATGGGAGGGAGGGAGGCAATCCCCTCAGCCCAGATCTTTTAATTCCTCAGACACCACTCCCCATCACAATGCTCTAACGCATTGATCGGCAGACATGCCATTCTGCTAACAGGGTTAAAACCTATTGTTGTTCTGGCCATTACAACCAAACTTAATAATTAAGCCCCGAGCAAGGAGACTAAGACCTCGGTACTCTTCCCCATCTCTCTCCTCCCCGAGACTGGAGATTGGATGAGTCTTCGTGAGGATCTACCTCAAAACTGATTGGCTTGCTGGATAATACCATGGTGCTGTACGGGGTGGCTATAGTGACGTTGATAGATTGTATTTTGTTGAGAAGGACCTATTTTCCCAGAGAATAGGGCCAATTATTGAACGGTGGGTGTCTCACGGGTGAATGTTTTTAATTTGTTGTCAGTGTTGATGAAATGTATCACTGTCACTGGACAGGCTTCTTCAGTACACACACAAAGAGATGTGCACACACTATAGATGCATAGCCCCCAGTCATGTGTGATGATGCTGTGGCAGTATGAGTGCTGTTTAGATGTACTGTTTGCAGATATAAATAAATCTCCAAATGAAAACGAAGGGATTTTGTGTGATCCAATCCACCTAAATCCCAATGATATTGCCTTCATACCGTTTCCATTTCAGCTTCATGGCAACTTATTATCCTGCCCTGTTGGTGTTTCTGAGTAAATGCAACATAGTATTATGCTGTCATTGACATGCTTTTTAAAGGGCTTGTTTCTGCTCTTCAATTAGACCAATTTATGTAGCAAGGCCAGGATTCACCTTCAAAGCATGTGGCGCAAACACGCTTTAGGCTCCTATTGATTTGGCTCCTGCTTTTCCTTGGCCATTGATTACATTTCCAGTGTTATCTCCTCTCCTGTACTGTGGAAAGGGATGGTGTTTATTGCACTGTGCTGCTGTTGCTCTGACAATCTGGTTAGGTCATTGGAAGAGAGTTCAATAAGGCCACAAGAAGTGGGAACGAACAGATCCCCACAGTTCTCCCTTTTACCTCTTTTACTCCTAGAACTGATCTAGCCCTTAATGAAGGTGTCACCGTGGAAACTAGAACAGTTAGGGGGGGGTCACAGAGTTTTCTGGCAACGCCCACCCCCTCTTCTTACCCCATCTTGCTTACCCCCCAAGCTGGAGGAGATGACAGTGCCCTACGTCGAGGTGTTTGACCCGACCCTGATTGATTTAATGTAATCAACTGGAGGCTAGGAGGAATTCGGAGGGGATGTCTGTGAAGTGAGGAAAGGCACCTTGGGACCAAACAGACAATCAGTGGGCCCTCCATCAATTTCCACATGACAGCAATGAGTGCTGCTGCTGGTGTGAAGGGAGAGAGAGATGGGAGGGGATGTTGTGGTGTGTGTGTGTGTGTGTGTGGGGAGGGAAATGAAGAGGGTCCCTAAGGCTCTGATAGTTAATTAGCTTTGTAAATTGAAACAATCAGACTAACAAGGAAAACCAAAATTATTTGACTTCTTCCCATTATCTCTGCCTTGGTCTCCCAGGCCTAAACCTGCTAGCCGCAATGGCAGGTTGTGTGGATTCCTCCATTCTTCCAGCCAAGTCACACCTTCCCAGCTTCTCCCTCTGACAGAAAGGGAATTAGTCTGCTCATGGACATAATTTTCAGTCATTCAGGTGTTTTCCCTCTTCCTTGAAATCAATGAAGAGAGAGCCTGTTTTTTCATTTAACTTTTTATAAAAAATGTATTGGCTACCTCAAAAATGAAGGCGGCCATATTTGTTTTGACAGAAATCAACGGCGGTGCTTTGATGTGGCAGGGAAGGATTCACCAACATCCTCCCTCCTCCTCTCTTTCTGCAGGGATGACTGCTCTGGTAGCTTGATGCGATTGGAGAAAGTACAAGCTGCTGATGATAAATAACAGCAGCTGCCCACACAGTCTGTATTACGTTGAATGTCCTGTACACACATAAACACACACACACTACCCCCTTATTCCCAGAGTAAT
The DNA here is from genome assembly GCF_013265735.2 of Oncorhynchus mykiss. Taxonomy (NCBI): domain Eukaryota; kingdom Metazoa; phylum Chordata; class Actinopteri; order Salmoniformes; family Salmonidae; genus Oncorhynchus; species Oncorhynchus mykiss. The sequence continues at coordinate 53,948,025 of NC_048583.1, read as the reverse complement.
GTTCAACATAAATTCAAGGAGATGGGAGGAAACTTCAAATTTGGAATCAATTCTAGGCAAACAATGCAGCACAAACGTTTATCTGCAGACCTACAGCATAACTCAAGAAGGGCCTCTCTCTGCCTGCTGAACACTGAACGTTTATCTGCAGACCTACAGTATAACTCAGAGGGCCTCTCTCTGCCTGCTGAACACCAAACGTTTATCTGCAGACCTACAGCATAACTCAAGAAGGGCCTCTCTCTGCCTGCTGAACACCAAACGTTTATCTGCAGACCTATATTATAACTCAAGAAGGGCCTCTCTCTGCCTGCCGAACACTGAACGTTTATCTGCAGACATATAGTATAACTCAAGAAGGGCCTCTCTCTGCCTGCTGAACACTGAACGTTTATCTGCAGACCTACAGTATAACTCAAGAAGGGCCTATCTCTGCCTGCTGAACACCAAACGTTTATCTGCAGACCTACAGTATAACTCAAAGAGGGCCTCTCTCTGCCTGCCGAACACTGAACGTTTATCTGCAGACCTATAGTATAACTCAAAGAGGGCCTCTCTCTGCCTGCTGAACACTGAACGTTTATCTGCAGACATACAGTATAACTCAAGAAGGGCCTCTCTCTGCCTGCTGAACACTGAACGTTTATCTGCAGACCTACAGTATAACTCAAAGAGGGCCTCTCTCTGCCTGCCGAACACTGAACGTTTATCTGCAGACATATAGTATAACTCAAGAAGGGCCTCTCTCTGCCTGCCGAACACTGAACGTTTATCTGCAGACCTATAGTATAACTCAAGAAGGGCCTCTCTCTGCCTGCCAAACACTGAACACTGAAGCATGTAATAAGACATGTACTTAGTTAACTTTAATGATACTATAGGGGTGGAACTGCTAGAATACTAGGGCTCTGTGGGTATAGGCACATGTAACCTGGGTAAAGGTGTGCGTAAGATATGTATGGGTCCGTATACTGTATGTCATGTTAACATAAGGGGTCATGGTAATGAGTATGAACAGATGTGGTTCTCCAGGGGTGTGGCTGGCACATGGCTGCTTAACTTGGTCTCTGCCTTTTAATATGGCTTTGAAAGGTGGGTAACCCAGGGATCCAATTTAATACCAGCCAGCTGCCCAGCCAGCCCTGTCACAGTCTGCCTTATGCATGTGTTATAGTGTGGGAATGTACAGTATGTGAGGACTATATAAGTGCATGTGTGTGTGGTGAGGGGCGTTGGGGTGTGTGTTGTGTGTGTGTGTGAGAGAGAGAGAGAGAGAGAGAATATGTATTTACATATGCCCATAGCACAAGTTTATCAAACAATATCGAAGCTCCATAATGGGTTTCGAACTTACAAAGTGAAGTCACCTGCAAACTATGGCCAATTCATTTGAAAAGTCCTGCTGTATGTTCTTCTTTTCTAGAGGGTGTGGTTATGAAATGTGGCATTCCAGGAAGTAAAGGGGCCTCAGTGCACTCACTCATTGCTCAGATGTCAGGCCCCCTTCCCAGTGTTCCAGAGCTGAGACCTGAGTTTTGGACACGGCCTTGAGGGCCACTGGAGACCTGCAACTCTAACCCCAACCTCACATCCACTGAATTAGTCTAGGGGGAGGGGAGGGGGGGGTCAAACCTAGTGAAACACATGCCTGACATTTACTGTACAGTGGCAGCCCGGAGCAACATCAGTGATGTCATACTCTGTGATGGAGTTTCACGTCTCCAGTATAAAAGCAGGGAAGCTACAAGGTTAGTTACTTTAGAATAAAATTATTCTCAAAGACATTCCTGATCTGAGTTATGCTGTCAATAAAGCTTGCTGACTTTCAAAATTTCCTGCGGTTGTTGATAACACACATGTCCCGCTTCATCCTGATTGATACAGATCCACAATATGAAGGGAAGGGAAAAAATAAGATAAATGATTGGAGATATATAAAGTATTTTGAGCTTCCAGAATAGTGCATAAAAAGTAATGATGCAGTGATGCTCACGACAGGAAAGTCACATCTTACTGATGGATGGAGAATTAGAGAGACAGAGAGAAGCCCCGCCTCCTTTACTAACATGTGAATGTATGTGTGCCTGCGCTTCGCTCGAACTTCACTCTCACTCTCTCCTGCCATTAGTTATGCAGACTTCTCTGTCCATCAATGAAGCAGTCCTCCGGGGTGGGTACACTCTCATTACGTAAACGCCCTGAAACCCTGTCGACGAGTGTCTGCTGACTCAGTGACGCTCCCGTATCAGGTGTCAGAAGACTGTCATTCATTGTTTCTTTCCCAGGCTTGTGAGCGATGAACTGTTTTCCAGGTTGTGTGAATGTGAAGCTGTTCTTTGTGATGTCATCATAGTCATTAAAAAGAGTGAAGTCTGGACTGTGAAAAAGACGGGCCAAACTGGATTCACAGGTTTTGCCCATAAAATAAGAAGAATATTGTGGTCAGGGGTGGAGGAGAATGGTCGGTGTCGGTGTGAGAGTTTCTGTATCTTTTTGTAGTGTGTGTGTGTGTGTGTGTGTGTGTGTGTGTGTGTGTGTGTTTAACTATTCTTTTGGGGACCTGAAGTCCCCACAAGAGTGGTAAACGAACCAACATTTTACCGACTGAGCACATTTTGTCCCCACAAGGTCAAATGCTATTTCTATGGGGTCCATAGACTTACACAATAATTATGACAACTTCCAGAGGACGTCCTCCAGCCTATCAGAGCTCTTGCAGCATGAACTGACATGTTGTCCACCCAATCAAAGGATCAGAGAATTAATCTAGTGCTAAAAGCATAAGCTACAGCTTGCTAGCACTGCACTTGCTAGCACAGTTGACTCAAAGAGAGAGAAAGACAATAGTTGAACAAGTTCATTTCTTCCAAAATGATGGAGAAGCAAGAGAGAAATAGCAAGAGAGAGTGATTGCCTTTTTTTTTATCACTTTCAGTTTCACTTACTTAGCTAGCAAATGCAGCTAGCTAGTTTAGCCTACTGAAACACCCTGCTCAAACAGAGGAATGCTATGTTAGCTAGCTGGCTATGACTTTCCAACACAACACTGAAACTCTTCCAAGTCAAGGTAAGCTTTTGGTAATACTAATGTATTGCTGCCAGTGTAACTGCTTACTGATTGTACACTAACGTTACTGCATGATTGTAGCGGGTTTACTAACGCGTTACTTCTATTAGCTATGCTGACTATGATGTTACTTTAGCTAATATGGTGACGACGATGTAGGCTGTTAGTAGAGGTTTGGCTTGGAAAGTTGTCTGTTCACATACAGCTGATTTGTTGTGCACTGAAGTCCACAAGCGAAGGGAAGAGAAGGAATACACCTCACATATGTGCATTTACGTTGTAAACTTCCATTCATAGGCTAGATTGTAGCAACCTCGTGACGGGTATAGGGAAAATGTTAGTATCATGTAGTAGCATAAACCTATCAATGTTACATTGAGCTGGGTGAATGGAATATGAATGAGAGTCATCCAATATGCTGTAATAGAAATAAGGCCATGCTCATGAAAAAAATAATTGTCCTCCCTAATCTTAAATGGCACTGACCACCACTGATCAAATCAAGTTGTGTATGCATGCGTATGTGTGAAGTGAGAGGAAGAGAGAGAGAGAGAGATGGATAGAGATGGTGAAGGATGGAAAGTGAGAGGAAGAGAGAGAGAGAGATGGATAGAGATGGTGAGAGATGGAGAGTGAGAGGAAGAGAAAGAGAGATGGATAGAGATGGTGAGGGATGGAGAGTGAGAGGAAGAGAGAGATATGGATAGAGATGGTGAGGGATGGAGAGTGAGAGGAAGAGAGAGAGAGAGATGGATAGAGATGGTGAGAGATGGAGAGTGAGAGGAAGAGAGAGAGAGATGGATAGAGATGGTGAGGGATGGAAAGTGAGAGGAAGAGAGAGAGATGGATAGAGATGGTGAGGGATGGAAAGCGAGAGGAAGAGAGAAAGAGAGATGGATAGAGATGGTGAGAGGAAGAGAGAGAGATGGTGAGAGATGGAGAGTGAGAGGAAGAGAGAGAGAGATGGATAGAGATGGTGAGAGATGGAGAGTGAGAGGAAGAGAGAGATATGGATAGAGATGGTGAGGGATGGAGAGTGAGAGGAAGAGAGAGAGAGATGGATAGAGATGGTGAGAGATGGAGAGTGAGAAGAAGAGAGATAGAGATGGTGAGGGATGGAGAGTGAGAGGGAAAGAGAGAGAGATGGATAAAGATGGTGAGGGATGGAGAGTGAGAGACCGTGAGAGACCATGCACGTACTTATCTTTGTGTGTGTATGTGTGTCCGTTTGTCTCTATGTGTGTATGTGCATATGGCAGGAGGGGGGCACAATCTTTGACCAAAAGGCATTACTTTAATTTACTACCTGGCAATATCCAGAATGTACATAGCCCAAACGGCGAGGATGCATAAATCTCTGTAACATGCGGGTTATTGCACTTTTTATGTTGGAATTCTGCTTGCCTCTGAGTGTTACAAATAACGTTTGGTTTAACAACACAATCTGTTCTTCACATCAGCCATTTGTTTTATAGACTATGTACGTTTCAGAGTTATGCTAGAGAGCAACAGACACCACGCTAACACTAAGCGGAATGAACTACCTCCTCTCCAATAATCTACCCAGTGACAGCAACACACATTTTTAAGAACAATAGAGTGAATTATATAAAATGTCTGGCAATATATCCCACCTCATATTGCTATAGTAAATCATTAGAGAGCATCATGGAGAACGTGCTTGTGTGTGGGATATTTTATAAGTGTGTGTGTGTGCACATCCATGTGTGTGTGTGTGTGTGTGTGTGTGTGCACATCCATGTGTGTGTGTGTGTGTGTGTGCGCACGTCCAGGCGTGTGTGTGCAGAGACAGGGAACACACTCTGATAAGAAATGATCATTAGCCGAGAGCTTGTGTGTGGCTTGCTCCCCGAGCCTCATGGGTAATAATAACAATGATGTGTCTTCGTCGTCGTGGACGAGCGCTTGCCATATTGGAGAGGGAAAGTCTGACTGTGTATTCATTACGCCCTTTGTTTATTCCCAAATGTGATGCGCTATCGGGCGTTTCGCAAGAGTAACCAGCCTTTTCTTTCTATTAGCGTGAAATGAGTGTGTCTTTACGAAGATAACTGGATCCCTTTCTGGGCAAGTGCTTAAATGTGCAACCAAGACTGAAGACACATTTTTTTTTAAAGGAATTTGTGATACGAAAAGAAAACGAATAAGAAATTAGTCAGACTTCTCTATAACCTTGATATTTTTCATTTCGGAACAAGAGGAAGCTGCTTATCTGAAGAGTTCCTAGAGTTTGAGTAGCCTAAAATAGTGTTTTGAACTGTGACATGGTGTCCCAGCGTAGTCAGACTCCTTCTCTTTATCTGACAAGTGTTTTGAACTTTAACCCCCTAAGGTCTAATTCTAATTAGCATAATACAAAAATTCCCCATAAAAAAATCTGTCAGTTTAAAATAGAGATATCTAGCTTTGGATGTAGTGTCAGCACAGTCAGAGTCCCTCTCATTCTCTGACAACTACGTGTAAGAGGAGATAGCGAGACATTGTCTTAATGCCCGGTTTATTTTCCCTACACTGGACATCTCAGGAAATGTTCTGACATAAATCCGAATCCACCTGGTGTTATGGCCACCAATGTAAAGGACCATGTTTCCCTACATACTTGTCATGTTAAATAACCTGTGTATGTGTGTGTGTATGTGTATGTGTATGTGCGTGTGCATGTGTGTGTGTGTATGCTTGTACGTGCCTGCCTCCGTGTGTGTGGAAGATAGAGCGGGGCGGTAAGGGTTAGTTCAGATTTCACTTCCTCATTGGAAGAAGAGTGTGTGGGGGGTGTTGAGGGTATGTGTGGTGGGGATAGAAATGGGGTCAACCTCAGAGGTGAGGACTGCAATCTATCAGTCACCTCCCCCCAACACACACTCTCCCACTCACCTAGTCCAGTGTCTGCTTCAGGAAAGACATAGTCTCAATTCAGCCCTCCAAATCCCCCTATAACTCCACTAAGACATGTAGACACTAAGGCATGGAGACACTAAGACATGGGCACACTAAGGCATGGATCCACTAAGGCATGGAGACACTAAGACACTAAGATATGGAGACACTAAGACACTAAGACACACTAAGGTATGGAGAAATTAAGGTATGGAGACTCAAAGACATGGAGACTCTAAGACATGGAGACACTAATACATGTAGACACTAAGACAGTAAGACATGGAGATACTAAGACAGTAAGACATGGAGGCACTAAGACATGTAGACATTAAGACATGGAGACACTAAGACATGGAGACACTAAGACAGTAAGACATGGAGACACTAAGACATGTAGATACTAAGACAGTAAGACATGTAGACACTAAGACATGGAGACACTAAGACATGGAGAAACTAAGACATGAAGAAAATAAGACACTAAGATATGGTGTTTACGTTCCCCAGTTTCTGTGTGGTTATGGGTTTGTATGTGTGTGTTTCAGGAAATGGCTTCCTTGATTCTAAGCAGATTGGAGCTCTGACCCCTCCCTCTCGTCATGGGATACAGCTGTCTCTGCAATTACCAACTCCTTCTTCAGCTTGATAAAAGCCAGTGTTCCTTCCCCAGGGAAGATAACTTATTTTTCTGTCCTGTGTTGATTGTTGTGGCGGTCAGTAAAAGTTTTGTGGATATTTATTTTGTAGCCTCTACTTCCGAGGTACAGTATGTGTATGCCAATAGGACTTAGTGTTTTTGGTTATTGAAATTGTTCACTAAGTTTTAGTAATTATTCTGTTTAATTTGTTCCCAGGGAGGGAAGAGGAACGCACCTTGGGAGTGTTTAGGCAAGAGCCCTGCAGGCATACATAACCCATAGTATTTCATCCTGTATATGCACACTAGGTAAGACCTGGGCTGACCACCCACCTGTATTGTGGTTAGTGCGCCAGGTGGTGCTAAAGGTTAGGTAAGTAGTGGGAAGGCTGGTAAGGTAGGAGAGGGGACTCTAACTTTGACTTTCTTTGCTTTGATTCTGTCCAGCCCATTTTCCCAACTTTACAGTGTTTACAGAATAATAAATTCCCTGCTAACTGTATTTTTCTCTGCCTCTGTCGTCCTTCCCCGCACCTACAATCACATACTTTGACATGGAGAAATAAGAAACTAAGACATGGAGACACTAAGACATGGAGACACTAAGACATGGAGATACTAAGACACTAAGACATGGAGACACTAAGACATGGAGACACTAAGGCATGGAGACACTAAGATAGTAAGACATGGAGACATTAAGATAGTAAGACATGTAGACACTAAGACATGGAGACACTAAGGTATGGAGACACTAAGACATGGAGACACTAAGACATGGAGACACTAAGACATGGAGACACTAAGGCATGGAGACACTAAGACATGGAGACACTAAGATACTAAGACATGGAGACAAAAATACATGGAGACACTAAGACATGGATACCCTAAGACATGGAGAAACTAAAACATGGAGACACTAAGACACGAAGACATGGAGACACTAAGACGTTTAGACATGAAGACACTAAGACATGGTCACAGTAAGACATGGACACACTAAGGCATGAAGACACTAAGACGTTTAGACATGGAGACACTAAGACACTAAGACATGGAGACAATAAGACACTAAGACATGGAGACACTAAGACATGGAGACAATAAGAAATGGAGAAAATAAGAAATGGAGACACACTAAGACATGGTCACAGTAAGACATGGACACACTAAGGCATGAAGACACTAAGACATTTAGACATGGAGACACTAAGATAGTAAGACATGGAGACACTAAGACATGGAGACATTAAGGTATGGAGACACTAAGACATGGAGACACTAAGACATGGAGACACTAAGGCATGAAGACAATAAGACATTTAGACATGGAGACACTAAGATAGTAAGACATGGAGACACTAAGACATGGAGACATTAAGGTATGGAGACACTAAGACATGGAGACACTAAGACATGGAGACACTAAGGCATGAAGACAATAAGACATTTAGACATGGAGACACTAAGATAGTAAGACATGGAGACACTAAGACATGGAGACATTAAGGTATGGAGACACTAAGACATGGAGACACTAAGACATGGAGACACTAAGGCATGAAGACAATAAGACATTTAGACATGGAGACAATAAGACATGGAGACACTAAGACATGGAGATACTGAGACACTAAGGCATGGAGACACTAAGACATGGAGACACTAAGACATGGAGACACTAAGACATGGAGACACTAAGACATGTAGACACTAAGGCATGGAGACACTAAGATAGTAAGACATGGAGACACTAAGACATGGAGACATTAAGGTATGGAGACACTAAGACATGGAGACACTAAGACATGGAGACACTAAGACATGGAGACACTAATACATGGAGACACTAAGACACTAAGGCATGGAGACACTAAGACATGGAGACACTAAGGCATGGAGACACTAAGACATGGAGACACTAAGACATGGAGACACTAAGGCATGGGGACACTAAGACATGGAGACACTAAGGCATGGAGACACTAAGACATGGAGACACTAAGACATGGAGACACTAAGATACTAAGACATGGAGACAAAAATACATGTAGACACTAAGACATGGAGAAACTAAAACATGGAGACACTAAGACACGAAGACATGGAGACACTAAGACGTTTAGACATGAAGACACTAAGACATGGTCACAGTAAGACATGGACACACTAAGGCATGAAGACACTAAGACGTTTAGACATGGAGACACTAAGACATGGAGACACTAAGACACTAAGAAATGGTTAGACTCAGCCATGGAGACACTAAGACACTAAGACATGGAGACACTAAGACATGGAGACAATAAGAAATGGAGAAAATAAGACATGGAGACACACTAAGACATGGTCACAGTAAGACATGGACACACTAAGGCATGAAGACAATAAGACATTTAGACATGGACACACTAAGGCATGAAGACACTAAGACGTTTAGACATGGAGACACTAAGACACTAAGACATGGAGACACTAAGACATGGAGACAATAAGAAATGGAGAAAATAAGACATGGAGACACACTAAGACATGGTCACAGTAAGACATGGACACACGAAGGCATGAAGACAATAAGACATTTAGACATGGAGACACTAAGACACTAAGACATGGAGACACTAAGACATGGAGACAATAAGAAATGGAGAAAATAAGACATGGAGACACACTAAGACATGGTCACAGTAAGACATGGACACACTAAGGCATGAAGACAATAAGACATTTAGACATGGAGACACTAAGACATGGAGACACTAAGACACTAAGAAATGGTGAGACTCAGCCATGGAGACACTAAGACACTAAGACATGGAGACACTGAGGCATTGAGACAGTAAGCCACTAAGAAACTAAGACGTGGAGACACTAAAATACTAAGACATGGAGACACTAAGACCCTAAGAAATGGTGAGACTCAGCCATGGAGACACTAAGACATGGAGACACTAAGGCATTGAGACAGTAAGCCACTAAGACACTAAGACATGGAGACACTACAATACTAAGACATGGAGACAGTGAGACACTAAGGCATGGAGACACTAAGACATTGAGACAATATGACACTAACACATGGAGACACTAAGACATGGAGACAATAAAAAATTGAGAAAATAAGACAGGGAGACACTACGACACAAAGGCATGGAGACACTAAGACATGGAGACAATAGGACACTAAGACATGGAGACAATAATACATGGAGAAAATAAGACATGGAGACACTGAGACATGGAGCCACTAAGACATGGACACACTAAGGCATGGAGACACTAAGACATGGAGAGACTCAGACATGGAGACGATAAGACACTAAGACATTGAGACACTAAGACACTAAGACATGGAGACACTGAGACACTAAGACATGGAGACAATAAGACATGGACACACTATAACATTAAGACATGGAGACACTAATACACTAAGGCATAGAGACACTAAGACATGGAGACAATATGACACTAAGACATGGATACACTATAACATTAAGACATGGAGACACTGAGACACTAAGGCATGGAGACACTAAGACATGGAGACAATATGACACTAAGACATGGAGAAAATAAGACATGGAGACACTAAGACACTGAGACACTAAAGCATAGAAACACTAAGACATGGAGATAATAAGACATTGAGAAACACTAAGACATGGAGAAACACTAAGACATGGAGAAACACTAAGACATGGAGAAAATAAGACATGAAGAAACACTAAGACATGGAGACAATATGACACTAAGACATGGAGACACTAAAACACTAAGACATGGAGACAATAAGACATGGAGAAAATAAGACATGGAGACACTGAGTCATGGACACATTAAGACATGGACACACTAAGACATGGAGACAATAAGACACTAAGACAATTAGACATGGAGACAATAAGACATGGAGAAAATAAGACACTAAGACATGGATACACTATAACATTAAGACATGGAGACACTGAGACACTAAGGCATGGAGACACTAAGACATGGAGACAATATGACACTAAGACATGGAGAAAATAAGACATGGAGACACTAAGACACTTAGACATGGAGACACTGAGACATGGACACACTAAGAAATGGAGAAACTAAGACATGGAGAGACTAAGACATGGAGACAATAAGACACTAAGACACTAAGACATGGAGTCACTAAAACACTAACACATGGAGACACTGAGACACTAAAGCATAGAGACACTAAGACATGGAGATAATAAGACATGGAGAAACACTATGACATGGAGATAATAAGACATGGAGAAACACTAAGACATGGAGATAATAAGACATGGAGAAACACTAAGACATGGAGACACCAAAACACTAAGACATGGAGACACTGAGACACTAAAGCATAGAAACACTAAGACATGGAGATAATAAGACATTGAGAAACACTAAGACATGGAGAAACACTAAGACATGGAGAAAATAAGACATGAAGAAACACTAAGACATGGAGACAATATGACTCTAAGACATGGAGACACTAAAATACTAAGACATGGAGACAATATGACACTAAGACATGGAGACACTAAAACACTAAGACATGGAGACAATAAGACATGGAGAAAATAAGACATGGAGACACTGAGTCATGGACACATTAAGACATGGACACACTAAGACATGGAGACAATAAGACACTAAGACAATTAGACATGGAGACAATAAGACATGGAGAAACTAAGACATGGAGACACTGAGTCATGGACACATTAAGACATGGACACATTAAAACATGGAGACACTAAGACACTTAGACATGGACATTAAGACTCTAAGTCATGGAGACACTAAGGCATGGAGACACTAAGGCATGGATACAGTAAGACATGGAGACACTAAGACACTAAGACATGGAGACACTCAGAATTGGAGACACTAAGACATGGAGACACTAAGGCATGGATACACTAAGACATGGAGACACTAAGACGCTAAGACATGGAGACACTCAGAATTGGAGACACTAAGTCATGGAGACACTAAGGCATGGAGACACTAACATATGGAGACACTAAGACATGGAGACACTAAGACATGGAGACAATATGACACTAAGACATGGAGACATTAAGACATTGAGACACTAAAACATGGAGACACTGAGACACTAAGACAAGGAGATACTAAGACATGTAGACAATAAGACTCTAAAACATGGAGACACTAAGACATGGACACATTAAGACACTAAGATATGGAGACACTAAGACACAAAGACATGGAGAAACTGAGGCACTAAGATATGGAGACACTAAGACACTAAGACATGGAGACACCGGGACACTAAGGCATGGAGACACTAAGACACGAAGACATGGAGATACTAAGACACTAAGACATTAAGACATGGAGACACTAAGACACTAAGACATTAAGACATGGAGACACTAAGACATTAAGACATGGAGACACTAAGACACTAAGACACTAAGGCATGGAGACACTAAGGTATTGAGACACTAAAACATGTAGACACTAAGACATTATGAGAAAAACAATATTTAATTGATATTTCACCTGCAGCTCCCCAGGTTTAGCAGAGGTTTCAGACCTCTGATGTTCCAGGAAAGGATGTATACTAGCCTGTGATGGATACCTACAGTTCTTATTAGCCAGCCGTGTGGAGTTAACCTCCAGAGGTGTTCATTGGTGCATCAGTCCTCAGAATTATGGGCTACACAGTACTTTTATTCTGCTGTGTTGAATGAGTTTGAATTTAAAGTCACTTCAGATTGCTGTAAATTAAAAAGGGGGAAAGGTGCTCAATTGGGGGAATTGGGAAAGCAGCAAACAACCTTCAACTTGTTACTAGGCTATCCTAGAAAAGGAAAAGCAGGAGTATTCCGATGTCTGCATAGATTTTGAAGTATATCAGAAAAGGCCAGAATGCTCCAAGGCAGCTCTTTCCTACTGATCCCATAAACTGAACTGACCTGTATTCTTGTAGTCCCTTGACTCTAACTCTACTGTGATATTCAACTTAGATCATTTTTAAAAGTAATTACCGAAAACGGAAAAACGAATCATAGCCAAATGTATACCTACTGCTAAAGGCTGGTGTGATCTTTGCCATTCTTTTTGCTGCGGAAAAAAGAGAATATCTCAAGATTAGAGGAAATGTTGTTGCAATAGTTCATTTTCTTGTTCCATCACTCACAAGTGGTAGCCATTACAATTTTGCTTGGCTCTAGGGGCAACTCAACTCTACTCTCACCAGTATGAAAAGCTTTAAAGCGCAGGCCCAGCTCACCCAACTCTGGCTGAAAATGAGTCTCGCTGCAAACGCTGCTGCATTTTTTATGAGAACATCTGCTGCCCCACTCCTCTGGTAGAAAGCAAGGCTTGCTAAATCACACAGTTTATCCCTCTAGTCCCGCTGACTGGGACAGAGAAGGCAGAGCGATTAGGTAGCTGACTAGCCACTTCACAGACGACCAGGGGAGGAGGGATATTTGATATCTGAACCTTAAACACGTCAGATGAAAGTTGAAAGGGGAAAAGAAGGAGGCGGTGGTAGAGTGGAGGTGGGGAAGAGAATGGATGTGTGAACATATAGAGAAGCTCGGCTCCTGCAGGTGTTGGTTTCCCTGAGACTGTTTGGAGTGGAGGGGAAGGGAGGGGAGGGCCGGACATGGTTCTAGACTGCAGCTGGGAGACGTGTGCCCCTGGACCCTACCTCTGGGAGAGGGTGGGGTTGGTTTGCTCCTCCTCCTTTTAAGCCTCAGGAATCACAACCTAGATAAGATGAGAGATTTAATTTCCTCTGTGGGTTATCTTATGTCCTCTGTAGTACCTTTGTGAAATATTGGAATAGTCTTCATAACAGATCATCATATTGAATAAATCTGTAGGTAATAGGTATGACTCTAATTCTTCCCTTCCTATTTCACCCTGATAAAGGAAATCTGAGGAAAACGCGACAGAAAATCTATCAACACATCTCCTGTGCTACACGTGCATCATGTACCCTGGATCATTGCTACTCTCTCTTCCGGGGTAGCTACAAGGTCCTCCCCCACCTTCCCTTTGGCAAATCAGATCATGGCTCCATTCTGCTCCTTCCCACCTATAGGCAGAAACATAAACGGGAAACAACCGTGGTAAGGACTGGTCTGACCAATCAGAATCTATGCTTCAATATTGTTTTGATCATGCGGACTGGGATATGTTTCGGGTCTCCTTTGAGAATAGGATTGACGTATACACTGAATTCATCAGGAAGTGCATAGAGGATGTTGCTCCAACTGTAACAATTACCACTCATCCAAACCAAAACCCGTGGATAGACGGCAGCACTTACGTTAAACTTAAAGCTTGAGGTCGTATTGCATTTAACCATGGAAAGATGACTGGAAGCATGGACGTTTGCAAACAGACTGGCTATGACCTATCAGAGAGGCTATCAGAGAGGCAAACAACAGTACAGGGACAAATTAGAGTTGCAATTCAACGGCTCAGATACAAGACGTATTTGGCATGGACTCCAGACAATCACAGAATAAAAACGGAAAGTGAGCCACGTCGCGGACACCGACGCCTCGCTCCCGGATAAACTAAACATCTTCTTCACCCGCTTCGAGGAAAATAACATTGAGCCGGCGATGTGGGCCCCCTCCGCTCAATGTGTTCTCTCATTCTCCGTGGCTGACGTGAGTAAGTCATGTTAACCCTTGCATAGCTGCCGGCCCAGATGGCATCCCAAGCTGGGTCCTGAGAGCATGTGCAGACCAGCTGGCTGGAGTGTTTACGGACATATTCAATCACTCTATATCCCAGTCTGTTGTCCCCACTTGATTGAAGATATCCACCATTGTTCCTGTACCCAAGAAAGCAAAGGTAACTGAACTAAATGACTATAGCCTCATAGCACTCATAGCACATAGCACTCATAGCATACTTGTCATCATGAAGTGCTTTGAAGCACTAGTTAAGGACCATATCACCTCCACCTTACCCGTCAACCTAGACCCTCTATAATTCGCCTACCGCCCCAACAGATCCTCGGACCATGCAATCGCCATTGCACTGCACAATTCTCTATCCAATCTTGAGAAATACCTATGTAAGAATGCAGTTAATTAACTACAGCTCAGCCTTTAACATCGTACTAGCCTCCAAGCTCGTCACTAAGCTCAGGGTACTGGGTATTAACCCCTCCCTGTGTAGCTAGGTCTTCATGATGGGCCGACCCCAAGTGGTGAAGGTAGGCAACAACATCTCCGCCATGCTGATCCTCAAGACTGGGGCCCCAAAAGGGTGCGTGCTCTGCCCTCTCCTGTACTCCCTGTTCACCCATGACTGCATGGCCATGTACGTCTCCAACTCAATCATCAAGTTTGCTGGCGATACAACAGTGGTAGGCCTGATTAGAAACAATGATGAGACAGCCTACAGGGACGAGGTGAGAGCCTTGGCGGAGTGGTGCCAGGAAAATAACTTCTCCCTCAACATCAACAAAATGAGCTGATCGTGGATGACAGGAGACAGCAGGGAGAATATGCTCCCATCAACATCAGCTGGGCCGCAGTGGAGAGGATCAAAAGCTATTCATAAAGCCCTTTTTAAAACAGCCCATGACACAAAGTGCTCTACAGAAACTCAGTCTAAAACCCCAACAGTAAGCAATGCAGATGTAGAAGCACAGTGGCTAAGAAAAACTCCCATGAAAGGCAGGAACCGAGGAAAGAAACCTAGAGAGGAACCAGGCTCTGAGGGGTGGCTAGCAGGGCCAAACAATAATTATCACAGTGGTTTTAGAGGGTGCAACAGGTCAGCACCTCAGGAGTAAATGTCAGTTGGCTTTTCATAGCCGATCATTCAAAGTTAGAGACAGCAGGTGCGGTAGAGAGAGAGAGTTGAAAACAGCAGGTCCGGGACAGGTAGAACATCCGGTGAACAGGTCAGGGTTCCATTGCTGCAGGCAGAACAGTTAAAACTGGAGCAGCAGCAGGTGGACTGGGGACAGCGGGTGGACTGGGGCAAGGCGTCATCGGGCCAGGTTGTCCTGAGGCATGGTCCTAGGGCTCAGGTCCTCCGAGAGAAGAGAGAAAAGAGAGAAAGAGAGAGTTAAAGGGAGCATACTTCAATTCACACAGGACACCGGATAAGACAGGAGAAATACTCCAGATATAACAGACTGATCCCGCCCCTTGACACAAACTATTGCAGCATAAATACTGGAGGCTGAGACAGGAGGGATCAGGATACACTGTGGCTCTGTCCGCTTTACCCTCGGACAGTGCCAACCAGGCAGGATATAACCCCACCCACTTTGTCAAAGCACAGCCCACACACCACTAGAGGGATATCTTCAAACCACCAACTTACTACCCTGAGACAAGGCCGAGTATGGCCCACTCAGTGTATATACTGTATTCTAGTCATGGCTCATCCTACAGTATATTATTATTTCTGTACACATTTTCTATTCGTATACTATCCGTATAGAATATGCACACCATTATATATTTATATTCCGGACACATTTATATTCCGGACACATTTCTCATTCTGATATTTCAAAATGTCTTTCTTTTTACTTTTTGGATTATGTGCATATTGTTTTGTATTGGTGTGTATTATTACTACACTGTTGGAGCTAGAAACACAAACATTTCACTACACCTGCAATAATTTATGCAAATCTGTGTACGCAACCAATAAACTATGATTTGATTTGGTAATGCAGTTATGCATAATGCATTACACTCTTAGAAAAAAGGAGCTATATAGAACCTAAAAGGGTTATTTGGCTGTCCCCATAGGTAGAACCCTTTTCGGTTCCGTGTAGAACCCTTTGTACAGGGTTCTACCTGGAACCAAAAATGGTTCTCCTAAGGGGACAGCTTTTTTTCTGAGAGTGTACAGTAACAATTAGACTTGGTCTCCAGAGCAACATGTACAGTACAGTAGCATAGCACAGAGGGCAGATTAAACAAATGCGAACATTAACAAGTGTGTAGCGCAACCAGATAAAATCATTAGAGAATGAAGCATGAAAACATGGACTGGTTGATCCTTCTACAGCAGGAAAATCATTAGAGAATGAAGCATGACAACATGGACTGGCTGATCCTTCTACAGCGGGAAAATCATTAGAGAATGAAGCATGAAAACATGGACTGGCTGATCCTCATATAGAGGGAAAATCATTGGAGAATGAAGCATGACAACATGGAGTGGGAAAACTCAGCCCCAGCTTTTGAGTAGTAAGTATTAACAAACAGTGCTCTGGAAAGAGAGAGGGTAGTGTGTGTGTGTGTGTGTGTGTGTGTGTGTGTGTGTGTGTGTGTGTGTGTGTGTGTGTGTGTGTGTGTGTGTGTGTGTGTGTGTGTGTGTGTGTGTGTGTGTGTCTCTGCGTGTGTGTGTTTTTCTCAGAGAGCGACAGGCAGCAGGCAGGCAGACTGGCCCCCTCAGCAAACTGCAGTGAAATATGAGCTGGTGAAACAAGTGAGACTACTAGCCTTTTGGTGACCCTCTACTGAGGCCCACCTCCTACCCAATGAAATAGTTCAGATAATGCACCCTGAATGATGCTCTGCGCCTGGCAGGTATTTAACCATCCTCCATGTCTCTGGATCAGACACCAGGCTCTGCTGCTCCACACTGGGGGAGAGTTAACGCAGAGAGTATGGATCAGGAACTTATATACACACACACACACATTCGCGCTTGCGCACACACACACAAACACACACAAGAAACGCATGTAGAGACACACACACACACACACACACACACACACAAATCTGCTCTCCCACCACAAAGCCCTTCCTGTCGGTGAATGTTACACCCATTACACCCCATAGTGCTCCCCATTACATTATCTTATCTGGTTACTGAAAACTGGCCCATGCAGACTTGCTGGACACGGTGTAGTGTTAAAAAACATACCTCCATATGACTTGTGGTTGATACATGAGATATGCCACCACCACATATCACACAGCTGGTAATATCAGACCTGCCTGACAGCTTCATTGTTCAGTATCGTATACAAGTGCTAGGCCCAGACAGACAGGCATATCAGTGTTGTGGCTTTCGCCCATAATCATGCCGTAAATCACAGTGACTCCTACCGCTGCTGTATGTTGTTTGTCATTACAAGTACTCCAAATGAAATCAGCACAGATATGTTATGTTGAGTTGCAAATACACAAATAAAATAATGTATTTCGTTTCTGATGTTCTATACCCACAGTATCATAACAACTACTCTAACTAGAGTATAGTAACAACTACTATTTCATAACAATTACTCTACCCTACAGTATCACACCAACTACTCTACCCTACAGTATCACAACAACTACTCTACCCTACAATATCATAACAACTACTCTACCCTACAGTATCACAACAACTACTCTACCCTACAGTATCACACCAACTACTCTACCCTACAGTATCACAACAACTACTCTACCCTACAATATCATAACAACTACTCTACCCTACAGTATCACAACAACTACTCTACCCTACAGTATCACACCAACTACTCTACCCTACAGTATCATAACAACTACTCTACCCTACAGTATCACACCAACTACTCTACCCTACAGTATCACAACAACTACTCTACCCTACAGTATCACAACAACTACTCTACCCTACAGTATCACAACAACTACTCTACCCTACAATATCATAACAACTACTCTACCCTACAGTATCACAACAACTACTCTACCCTACAGTATCATAACAACTTCTCTACCCTACAGTATCACACCAACTACTCTACCCTACAGTATCACAACAACTACTCTACCCTACAATATCATAACAACTACTCTACCCTACAGTATCACAACAACTACTCTACCCTACAATATCACAACAACTACTCTACCCTACAGTATCATAACAACTTCTCTACCCTACAGTATCACACCAACTACTCTACCCTACAGTATCACAACAACTACTCTACCCTACAGTATCACAACAACTACTCTACCCTACAGTATCACAACAACTACTCTACCCTACAGTATCACACCAACTACTCTACCCTACAGTATCATAACAACTTCTCTACCCTACAGTATCACAACAACTACTCTACCCTACAATATCACAACAACTACTCTACCCTACAGTATCACACCAACTACTCTACCCTACAGTATCACAACAACTACTCTACCCTACAATATCATAACAACTACTCTACCCTACAGTATCACAACAACTAGTCTAACCTACAGTATAATAACAACTAGTCTAACCTACAGTATCATAACAACTTCTCTACCCTACAGTATCATTACAACTACTCTACCCTACAATATCATAACAACTACTCTACCCTACAGTATCACAACAACTAGTCTAACCTACAGTATAATAACAACTAGTCTAACCAACAGTATCATAACAACTACTCGATCCTACAGTATCATAACAACTACTCTACCCTACAGTATCATAACAACTCCTCTACCCTACAGTATCATAACAACTAGTCTAACCTACAGTATCATAACAACTCCTCGATCCTACAGTATCATAACAACTACTCTACCCTACAGTGTCACAACAACTACTCTACCCTACAGTATCATAACAACTCCTCTACCCTACAGTATCATAACAACTACTCTACCCTACAGTATCATAACAACTCCTCTACCCTACAGTATCATAACAACTACTCTACCCTACAGTATCATAACAACTCCTCTACCCTACAGTATCATAACAACTCCTCTACCCTACAGTATCATAACAACTCCTCTACCCTACAGTATCATAACAACTACTCTACCCTACAGTATCATAACAACTACTCTACCCTACAGTATCATAACAACTACTCTACCCTACAGTATCATAACAACTACTGTACCCTACAGTATCATAACAACTCCTCTACCCTACAGTATCATAACAACTTGTCTAACCTACAGTATCATAACAACTACTTTACCCTACAGTATCATAACAACTACTCTACCCTACAGTATCATAACAACTACTCGATCCTACAGTATCATAACAACTACTCTACCCTACAGTATCATAACAACTACTCGATCCTACAGTATCATAACAACTACTCTACCCTACAGTATCATAACAACTCCTCTACCCTACAGTATCATAACAACTAGTCTAACCTACAGTATCATAACAACTCCTAGATCCTACAGTATCATAACAACTACTCTACCCTACAGTATCACAACAACTACTCTACCCTACAGTATCATAACAACTCCTCTACCCTACAGTATCATAACAACTACTCTACCCTACAGTATCATAACAACTCCTCTACCCTACAGTATCATAACAACTACTCTACCCTACAGTATCACAACAACTACTCTACCCTACAGTATCACAACAACTACTCTACCCTACAATATCATAACAACTACTCTACCCTACAGTATCACAACAACTACTCTACCCTACAGTATCATAACAACTTCTCTACCCTACAGTATCACACCAACTACTCTACCCTACAGTATCACAACAACTACTCTACCCTACAATATCATAACAACTACTCTACCCTACAGTATCACAACAACTACTCTACCCTACAATATCACAACAACTACTCTACCCTACAGTATCATAACAACTTCTCTACCCTACAGTATCACACCAACTACTCTACCCTACAGTATCACAACAACTACTCTACCCTACAGTATCACAACAACTACTCTACCCTACAGTATCACAACAACTACTCTACCCTACAGTATCACACCAACTACTCTACCCTACAGTATCATAACAACTTCTCTACCCTACAGTATCACAACAACTACTCTACCCTACAATATCACAACAACTACTCTACCCTACAGTATCACACCAACTACTCTACCCTACAGTATCACAACAACTACTCTACCCTACAATATCATAACAACTACTCTACCCTACAGTATCACAACAACTAGTCTAACCTACAGTATAATAACAACTAGTCTAACCTACAGTATCATAACAACTTCTCTACCCTACAGTATCATTACAACTACTCTACCCTACAATATCATAACAACTACTCTACCCTACAGTATCACAACAACTAGTCTAACCTACAGTATAATAACAACTAGTCTAACCAACAGTATCATAACAACTACTCGATCCTACAGTATCATAACAACTACTCTACCCTACAGTATCATAACAACTCCTCTACCCTACAGTATCATAACAACTAGTCTAACCTACAGTATCATAACAACTCCTCGATCCTACAGTATCATAACAACTACTCTACCCTACAGTGTCACAACAACTACTCTACCCTACAGTATCATAACAACTCCTCTACCCTACAGTATCATAACAACTACTCTACCCTACAGTATCATAACAACTCCTCTACCCTACAGTATCATAACAACTACTCTACCCTACAGTATCATAACAACTCCTCTACCCTACAGTATCATAACAACTCCTCTACCCTACAGTATCATAACAACTCCTCTACCCTACAGTATCATAACAACTACTCTACCCTACAGTATCATAACAACTACTCTACCCTACAGTATCATAACAACTACTCTACCCTACAGTATCATAACAACTACTGTACCCTACAGTATCATAACAACTCCTCTACCCTACAGTATCATAACAACTTGTCTAACCTACAGTATCATAACAACTACTTTACCCTACAGTATCATAACAACTACTCTACCCTACAGTATCATAACAACTACTCGATCCTACAGTATCATAACAACTACTCTACCCTACAGTATCATAACAACTACTCGATCCTACAGTATCATAACAACTACTCTACCCTACAGTATCATAACAACTCCTCTACCCTACAGTATCATAACAACTAGTCTAACCTACAGTATCATAACAACTCCTAGATCCTACAGTATCATAACAACTACTCTACCCTACAGTATCACAACAACTACTCTACCCTACAGTATCATAACAACTCCTCTACCCTACAGTATCATAACAACTACTCTACCCTACAGTATCATAACAACTCCTCTACCCTACAGTATCATAACAACTACTCTACCCTACAGTATCATAACAACTCCTCTACCCTACAGTATCATAACAACTCCTCTACTCCTACCGCTGCTGTATGTTGTTTGTCATTACAAGTACTCCAAATGAAATCAGCACAGATATGTTATGTTGAGTTGCAAATACACAAATAAAATAATGTATTTCGTTTCTGATGTTCTATACCCACAGTATCATAACAACTACTCTAACTAGAGTATAGTAACAACTACTATTTCATAACAATTACTCTACCCTACAGTATCACACCAACTACTCTACCCTACAGTATCACAACAACTACTCTACCCTACAATATCATAACAACTACTCTACCCTACAGTATCACAACAACTAGTCTAACCTACAGTATAATAACAACTAGTCTAACCTACAGTATCATAACAACTACTCGATCCTACAGTATCATAACAACTACTCTACCCTACAGTATCATAACAACTCCTCTACCCTACAGTATCATAACAACTAGTCTAACCTACAGTATCATAACAACTCCTCGATCCTACAGTATCATAACAACTACTCTACCCTACAGTATCACAACAACTACTCTACCCTACAGTATCATAACAACTCCTCTACCCTACAGTATCATAACAACTACTCTACCCTACAGTATCATAACAACTCCTCTACCCTACAGTATCATAACAACTACTCTACCCTACAGTATCATAACAACTACTCTACCCTACAGTATCATAACAACTCCTCTACCCTACAGTATCATAACAACTCCTCTACCCTACAGTATCATAACAACTCCTCTACCCTACAGTATCATAACAACTACTCTACCCTACAGTATCATAACAACTACTCTACCCTACAGTATCATAACAACTACTCTACCCTACAGTATCATAACAACTACTGTACCCTACAGTATCATAACAACTCCTCTACCCTACAGTATCATAACAACTTGTCTAACCTACAGTATCATAACAACTACTTTACCCTACAGTATCATAACAACTACTCTACCCTACAGTATCATAACAACTACTCGATCCTACAGTATCATAACAACTACTCTACCCTACAGTATCATAACAACTACTCTACCCTACAGTATCATAACAACTCCTCTACCCTACAGTATCATAACAACTAGTCTAACCTACAGTATCATAACAACTACTCGATCCTACAGTATCATAACAACTACTCGATCCTACAGTATCATAACAACTACTCTACCCTACAGTATCATAACAACTACTCTACCCTACAGTATCATAACAACTACTCGATCCTACAGTATCATAACAACTACTCTACCCTACAGTATCATAACAACTACTCTACCCTACAGTATCATAACAACTACTCTACCTACAGTATCATAACAACTACTCTACCCTACAGTATCATAACAACTACTCTACCCTACAGTATCATAACAACTACTCTACCCTACAGTATCATAACAACTACTCTACCCTACATTATCATAACAACTACTCTACCCTACAGTATCATAACAACTACTCTACCCTACAGTATCATAACAACTACTCGACCCTACAGTATCATAACAACTACTCTACCCTACTGTATCATAACAACTACTCTACCTTACAGTATAATAACAACTACTCTACCCTACAGGATCATAACAACTACTCTACCCTACAGTATCATAACATCTACTCGATCCTACAGTATCATGACAACTACTCTCCCCTACAGTATCACAACAACTACTCGATCCTACAGTATCATAACAACTCCTCTACCCTACAGTATCATAACAACTACTCTACCCTACAGTATCATAACAACTCCTCTACCCTACAGTATCATAACAACTACTCTACCCTACAGTATCATAACAACTCCTCTACCCTACAGTATCATAACAACTACTCTACCCTACAGTATCATAACAACTCCTCTACCCTACAGTATCATAACAACTACTCTACCCTACAGTATCATAACAACTCCTCTACCCTACAGTATCATTACAACTACTCTACCCTACAGTATCATAACAACTACTCTACCCAACAGTATCATAACAACTACTCAATCCTACAGTATCATAACAACTACTCTACCCTACAGTATCATAACAACTACTGTACCCTACAGTATCATAACAACTCCTCTACCCTACAGTATCATAACAACTTGTCTAACCTACAGTATCATAACAACTACTTTACCCTACAGTATCATAACAACTACTCTACCCTACAGTATCATAACAAATACTCGATCCTACAGTATCATAACAACTTCTCTACCCTACAGTATCATAACAACTACTCTACCCTACAGTATCATAACAACTCCTCTACCCTACAGTATCATAACAACTAGTCTAACCTACAGTATCATAACAACTACTCTACCCTACAGTATCATAACAACTACTCTACCCTACAGTATCATAACAACTACTCTACCTACAGTATCATAACAACTACTCCACCCTACAGTATCATAACAACTACTCTACCCTACAGTATCATAACAACTACTCTACCCTACAGTATCATAACAACTACTCTACCCTACATTATCATAACAACTACTCTACCCTACAGTATCATAACAACTACTCGATCCTACAGTATCATAACAACTACTCTACCCTACAGTATCATAACAACTACTCTACCCTACTGTATCATAACAACTACTCTACCCTACAGTATCATAACAACTACTCTACCCTACAGTATCATAACAACTACTCGATCCTACAGTATCAGAACAACTACTCGATCCTACAGTATCAAAACAACTACTCTACCCTACAGGATCATAACAACTACTCTACCCTACAGTATCATAACATCTACTCGATCCTACAGTATCATGACAACTACTCTCCCCTACAGTATCACAACAACTACTCGATCCTACAGTATCAAAACAACTACTCTACCCTACAGGATCATAACAACTACTCTACCCTACAGTATCATAACATCTACTCGATCCTACAGTATCATGACAACTACTCTCCCCTACAGTATCACAACAACTACTCGATCCTACAGTATCATAACAACTCCTCTACCCTACAGTATCATAACAACTACTCGATCCTACAGTATCATAACAACTACTCTACCCTACAGTATCATAACAACTCCTCTACCCTACAGTATCATAACAACTACTCTACCCTACAGTATCATAACAACTACTCTACCCTACAGTATCATAACAACTGCTCTACCCTACAGTATCATAACAACTCCTCTACCTACCGTATCATAACAACTACTCTACTCTACAGAATCATAACAACTACTCGATCCTACAGTATCATAACAACTACTCTACCCTACAGTATCATAACAACTACTCTACCCTACTGTATCATAACAACTACTCTACCTTACAGTATCATAACAACTACTCTACCCTACAGTATCATAACAACTACTCTACCCTACAGTATCATAACAACTACTCGATCCTACAGTATCAGAACAACTACTCGATCCTACAGTATCAAAACAACTACTCTACCCTACAGGATCATAACAACTACTCTACCCTACAGTATCATAACATCTACTCGATCCTACAGTATCATGACAACTACTCTCCCCTACAGTATCACAACAACTACTCGATCCTACAGTATCAAAACAACTACTCTACCCTACAGGATCATAACAACTACTCTACCCTACAGTATCATAACATCTACTCGATCCTACAGTATCATGACAACTACTCTCCCCTACAGTATCACAACAACTACTCGATCCTACAGTATCATAACAACTCCTCTACCCTACAGTATCATAACAACTACTCGATCCTACAGTATCATAACAACTACTCTACCCTACAGTATCATAACAACTCCTCTACCCTACAGTATCATAACAACTACTCTACCCTACAGTATCATAACAACTACTCTACCCTACAGTATCATAACAACTGCTCTACCCTACAGTATCATAACAACTCCTCTACCTACCGTATCATAACAACTACTCTACTCTACAGAATCATAACAACTACTCTCCCCTACAGTATCATAACAACTACTCTACCCTACAGTATCATAACAACTACTCTACCCTACAGTATCATAACAACTTCTCTACCAACAGTATCATAACAACTTCTCTACCTACAGTATCATAACAACTCCTCTACCCTACAGTATCATAACAACTACTCTACCCTACAGTATCATAACAACTCCTCTACCCTACAGTATCATAACAACTACTCTACCCTACAGTATCATAACAACTCCTCTACCCTACAGTATCATAACAACTACTCTACCCTACAGTATCATAACAACTCCTCTACCCTACAGTATCATTACAACTACTCTACCCTACAGTATCATAACAACTACTCTACCCTACAGTATCATAACAACTACTCAATCCTACAGTATCATAACAACTACTCTACCCTACAGTATCATAACAACTACTGTACCCTACAATATCATAACAACTCCTCTACCCTACAGTATCATAACAACTTGTCTAACCTACAGTATCATAACAACTACTTTACCCTACAGTATCATAACAACTACTCTACCCTACAGTATCATAACAAATACTCGATCCTACAGTATCATAACAACTACTCTACCCTACAGTATCATAACAACTACTCTACCCTACAGTATCATAACAACTCCTCTACCCTACAGTATCATAACAACTAGTCTAACCTACAGTATCATAACAACTACTCTACCCTACAGTATCATAACAACTACTCTACCCTACAGTATCATAACAACTACTCTACCTACAGTATCATAACAACTACTCTACCCTACAGTATCATAACAACTACTCGATCCTACAGTATCATAACAACTACTCTACCCTACAGTATCATAACAACTACTCTACCCTACTGTATCATAACAACTACTCTACCTTACAGTATCATAACAACTACTCTACCCTACAGTATCATAAAAACTACTCTACCCTACAGTATCATAACAACTACTCGATCCTACAGTATCAGAACAACTACTCGATCCTACAGTATCAAAACAACTACTCTACCCTACAGGATCATAACAACTACTCTACCCTACAGTATCATAACATCTACTCGATCCTACAGTATCATGACAACTACTCTCCCCTACAGTATCACAACAACTACTCGATCCTACAGTATCATAACAACTCCTCTACCCTACAGTATCATAACAACTACTCGATCCTACAGTATCATAACAACTACTCTACCCTACAGTATCATAACAACTCCTCTACCCTACAGTATCATAACAACTACTCTACCCTACAGTATCACAACAACTACTCTACCGTACAGTATCATAACAACTACTCTACCCTACAGTATCATAACAACTACTATACCCTACAGTATCATAACAACTGCTCTACCCTACAGTATCATAACAACTCCTCTACCTACCGTATCATAACAACTACTCTACTCTACAGAATCATAACAACTACTCTCCCCTACAGTATCATAACAACTACTCTCCCCTACAGTATCATAACAACTACTCTACCCTACAGTATCATAACAACTACTCTACCCTACAGTATCATAACAACTTCTCTACCAACAGTATCATAACAACTTCTCTACCTACAGTATCATAACAACTGCTCTAACCTACAGTATCATAACAACTACTCTACCTATCGTATCATAACAACTACTCTACCTACAGTATCATAACAACTGCTCTACCCTACAGTATCATAACAACTGCTCTACCCTACAGTATCATAACAACTACTCTACCTACAGTATCATAACAACTGCTCTACCCTACAGTATCATAACAACAACTCTACCTACCGTATCATAACAACTACTCTACTCTACAGTATCATAACAACTACTCTACCCTACAGTATCATAACAACTACTCTACCCTACAGTATCATAACAACTACTCTACCCTACAGTAGCATAACAACTACTCTACCTACAGTATAATAACAACTACTCTACCCTACAGTATCATAACAACTTCTCTACCCTACAGTATCATAAGAACTACTCTACCTACAGTATCATAACAACTACTCTACCCTACAGTATCATAACAACTACTCTAACCTACAGTATCATAACAACTACTCTACCTACAGTATCATAACAACTACTCTACCCTACAGTATCATAACAACTACTCTAACCTACAGTATCATAACAACTACTCTACCTACCGTATCATAACAACTACTCTACCCTACAGTATCATAACAACTACTCTACCCTACAGTATCATAACAACTACTCTACCCTACAGTATCATAACAACTTCTCTACCAACAGTATCATAACAACTTCTCTACCAACAGTACCATAACAACTTCTCTACCTACAGTATCATAACAACCGCTCTAACCTACAGTATCATAACAACTACTCTACCTACCGTATCATAACAACTACTCTACCTACAGTATCATAACAACTGCTCTACCCTACAGTATCATAACAACTGCTCTATACTACAGTATCATAACAACTACTCTACCTACAGTATCATAACAACTGCTCTACCCTACAGTATCATAACATCAACTCTACCTACCGTATCATAACAACTACTCTACAGTATCATAACAACTACTCTACCCTACAGTATCATAACAACTACTCTACCCTACAGTATCATAACAGCTACTCTACCCTACAGTATCATAACAACTACTCTACCTACAGTATCATAACAACTACTCTACCCTACAGTATCATAACAACTACTCTACCCTACAGTATCATAACAACTACTCTACCATACAGTATCATAACAACTACTCTACCTTACAGTATCATAACAACTACTCTACCCTACAGTATCATAACAACTACTCCACCCTACAGTATCATAACAACTACTCTACCCTACAGTATCATAATAACTACTCTACCCTACAGTATCATAACAACTACTCTACCCTACAGTATCATAACAACTACTCTACTCTACAGTATCATAAAACTACTCTACCTTACAGTATCATAACAACTACTCTACCCTACAGTATCATAACAACTACTCTACCCTACAGTATCATAACAACTACTCGATCCTACAGTATCATAACAACTACTCGATCCTACAGTATCATAACAACTCCTCTACCCTACAGTATCATAACAACTGCTCTACCCTACAGTATCATAACAACTGCTCTACCTACAGTATCATAACAACTGCTCTACCCTACAGTATCATAACAACTACTCTACCCTACAGTATCATAACAACTACTCTACCTACAGTATCATAACATCTGCTCTACCCTACAGTATCATAACAACTGCTCTACCCTACAGTATCATAACAACTACTCTACCTACAGTATCATAACAACTGCTCTACCCTACAGTATCATAGCAACAACTCTACCTACCGTATCATAACAACTACTCTACTCTACAGTATCATAACAACTACTCTACCCTACAGTATCATAACAACTACTCTACCCTACAGTATCATAAAAACTACTCTACCCTACAGTATCATAACAACTACTCTACTCTACAGTATCATAACAACTTCTCTACCAACAGTATCATAACAACTTTTCTACCAACAGTACCATAACAACTTTTCTACCAACAGTATCATAACAACAACAGTATCATAACAACTACTCTACCAACAGTATCATATCAACAACAGTATCATAACAACTACTCTACTCCTACAGTATCATGACAACTACTCTACCTACCGTATCATAACAACTCCTCTACCCTATAGTATCATAACAACTCTACCCTACAGTATCATAAAAACTACTCTATCCTACAGTATCGTATAGATAAGAGAGACAGTGGGACAGAGGAGTTCGATTTTCAAGGCTATGGTATCTCTACCTCGTCAACTGACAGATTACTTATCCAGACATCGTGTTAAAAAGACTGTGTCTATGTAACTTAATATTCCTATCCTCATAAACTCTATGGTGGACTCAATGGCCTGTGTGGGCGTGAG
Organism: Oncorhynchus mykiss; assembly: GCF_013265735.2. Classification (NCBI taxonomy): domain Eukaryota; kingdom Metazoa; phylum Chordata; class Actinopteri; order Salmoniformes; family Salmonidae; genus Oncorhynchus; species Oncorhynchus mykiss. The sequence continues at coordinate 53,918,358 of NC_048583.1, read as the reverse complement.
CTGAACTGTCATGAAACACATGGTTTGCAATCCAACACACCCTAATCCCCAAATCATGCACTACTTTTGCCTATGGCCCTGTTCAAAAGTAGTGCATGATACAAGGGAATAGTGTGTCATTTGGGACTTATCGAGCTCCATGGTTATCAAGCTCCGATAGCATTTCAGTTAGGTTGTCATGATGTTTAAACAGGTGCCATCTAACAATGGCTAGAAGTAATAAGAACCAGAGTGCTTAGAATTCAGCTGCAAGGCACAAAAGCAATTTCTCTTTATAGTGCATCCAAATGATATTACTGGTGATGGTCTACTCTACGCTACAGTATCATAAATTCTACTCTACCCTACAGTATCATAACAACTACTCTACCCTACAGTATCATAACAACTACTCTACGCTACAGTATCATAAATTCTACTCTACCCTACAGTATCATAACAACTACTCTACCCTACAGTATCATAACAACTACTCTACTCTACAGTACCATAACAACTTCTCTACCAACAGTACCATAACAACTTCTCTACCAACAGTACCATAACAACTACTCTACCAACAGTACCATAACAACTACTCTACCCTACAGTATCATAACAACTTCTCTACCAACAGTATCATAACAACTACTCTACTCTACAGTATCATAAATTCTACTCTACCCTACAGTATCATAACAACTACTCTACTCTACAGTATCATAAATTCTACTCTACCCTACAGTATCATAACAACTACTCTACTCTACAGTATCATAAATTCTACTCTACCCTACAGTATCATAACAACTACTCTACTCTACAGTATCATAACAACTTCTCTACCAACAGTACCATAACAACAACAGTATCATGACAACCACTCTACTCTACAGTATCATCAATTCTACTCTACCCTACAGTACCATAACAACTTCTCTACCAACAGTATCATAACAACTTCTCTACTCTACAGTATCATAACAACTACTCTACCAACAGTACCATAACAACTTCTATACCAACAGTATCATAACAACAACAGTATCATAACAACTACTCTACCTACAGTATCATAACAACTACTCTACCTACAGTACCATAACAACTTCTCTACCAACAGTACCATAACAACTACTCTACCCTACAGTATCATAACAACTACTCTACCCTACAGTATCATAACAACTACTCTACCAACAGTATCATAACAACTACTCTACCTTACAGTACCATAACAACTTCTCTACCAACAGTACCATAACAACTACTCTACCAACAGTACCATAACAACTTCTCTACCAACAGTACCATAACAACTTCTCTACCAACAGAATCATAACAACTTCTCTACCAACAGTACCATAACAACTACTCTACCAACAGTACCATAACAACTTCTCTACCTACAGTACCATAACAACTTCTCTACCAACAGTATCATAACAACTTCTCTACCTACAGTACCATAACAACTTCTCTACCAACAGTATCATAACATCTTCTCTACCAACAGTACCATAACAACTTCTCTACCTACAGTATCATAACAACTACTCTACCTACAGTATCATAACAACTACTCTACCAACAGTACCATAACAACTTCTCTACCAACAGTATCATAACAACTTCTCTACCCTACAGTACCATAACAACTTCTCTACCAACAGTATCATAACAACTACTCTACCCTACAGTATCATAACAACTTCTCTACCTACAGTATCATAACAACTTCTCTACCTACAGTATCATAACAACTTCTCTACCCTACAGTATCATAACAACTTCTCTACCCTACAGTATCATAACAACTTCTCTACCTACAGTATCATAACAACTACTCTACCCTACAGTATCATAACAACTTCTCTACCTACAGTATCATAACAACTTCTCTACCTACAGTATCATAACAACTACTCTACCAACAGTACCATAACAACTACTCTACCTTACAGTACCATAACAACTACTCTACCCTGAAGTACCATAACAACTACTCTACCCTACAGTATCATAACAACTACTCTACCCTACAGAACCATAACAACTTCTCTACCTACAGTATCATAACAACTACTCTACCAACAGTATCATAACAACTACTCTACCAACAGTACCATAACAACTACTCTACCTTACAGTACCATAACAACTACTCTACCCTACAGTACCATAACAACTTCTCTACCAACAGTATCATAACAACTACTCTACCCTACAGTATCATAACAACTACTCTACCAACAGTACCATAACAACTACTCTACCTTACAGTACCATAACAACTACTCTACCCTACAGTACCATAACAACTACTCTACCCTACAGTATCATAACAACTACTCTACCCTACAGTATCATAACAACTACTCTACAGTATCATAACAACTACTCCACCAACAGTACCATAACAACTACTCTACTCTACAGTATCATAAATTCTTCTCTACCCTACAGTATCATAACAACTACTCTACTCTACAGTATCATAAATTCTACTCTACCCTACAGTATCATAACAACTACTCTACCCTACATTATCATAACAACTACTCTACCCTACAGTGTCATAACAACTACTCTACCAACAGTATCATAACAACTTCTCTACCTTACAGTATCATAACAACTACTCTACCCTACAGTATCATAACAACTACTCTACCAACAGTACCATAACAACTTCTCTACCAACAGTATCATAACAACTTCTCTACCTTACAGTACCATAACAACTACTCTACCCTACAGTGTCATAACAACTACTCTACCAACAGTATCATAACAACTACTCTACCAACAGTATCATAACAACTTCTCTACCCTACAGTACCATAACAACGTCTATACCCTACAGTATCATAACAACTTCTCTACCCTACAGTATCATAACAACTTCTCTACCAACAGTATCATAACAACTTCTCTACCCTACAGTACCATAACAACTTCTCTACCTACAGTATCATAACAACTTCTCTACCCTACAGTATCATAACAACTACTCTACAGTATCATAACAACTACTCTACCCTACAGTATCATAACAACTACTCCACCAACAGTACCATAAAAACTACTCTACCAACAGTATCATAACAACTTCTCTAACAACAGTACCATAACAACTTCTCTACCAACAGTACCATAACAACTTCTCTACCAACAGTACCATAACAACTTCTCTACCAACAGTATCATAACAACTACTCTACCCTACAGTACCATAACAACTACTCTACCAACAGTACCATAACAACTACTATACCCTACAGTATCATAACAACTTCTCTACCAACAGTATCATAACAACAACTCTACCCTACAGTATCATAACAACTTCTCTACCAACAGTATCATAACAACTACTCTACCCTACAGTATCATAACAACTTCTCTACCAACAGTATCATAACAACTACTCTACCCTACAGTATCATAACAACTTCTCTACCAACAGTATCATAACAACTACTCTACCCTACAGTATCATAACAACTACTCTACCCTACATTATCATAACAACTTCTCTACCAACAGTATCATAACAACTTCTCTACCCTACAGTATCATAACAACTACTCTACCAACAGTACCATAACAACTACTCTACCAACAGTACCATAACAACTACTCTACCCTACAGTATCATAACAACTACTCTACCAACAGTACCATAACAACTACTCTACCTTACAGTATCATAACAACTTCTCTACCAACAGTATCATAACAACTACTCTACCCTACAGTATCATAACAACTACTCTACCCTACAGTATCATAACAACTACTCTACCCTACAGTATCATAACAACTACTCTACCCTACAGTATCATAACAACTTCTCTACCAACAGTATCATAACAACTACTCTACCCTACAGTATCATAACAACTACTCTACCCTACATTATCATAACAACTTCTCTACCAACAGTATCATAACAACTTCTCTACCCTACAGTATCATAACAACTACTCTACCAACAGTACCATAACAACTACTCTACCAACAGTACCATAACAACTACTCTACCCTACAGTATCATAACAACTACTCTACCAACAGTACCATAACAACTACTCTACCTTACAGTACCATAACAACTACTCTACCCTACAGTACCATAACAACTTCTCTACCAACAGTATCATAACAACTACTCTACCCTACAGTATCATAACAACTACTCTACCAACAGTACCATAACAACTACTCTACCTTACAGTACCATAACAACTACTCTACCCTACAGTACCATAACAACTACTCTACCCTACAGTATCATAACAACTACTCTACCCTACAGTATCATAACAACTACTCTACAGTATCATAACAACTACTCCACCAACAGTACCATAACAACTTCTCTACCCTACAGTATCATAACAACTACTCTACCCTACAGTATCATAACAACTACTCTACAGTATCATAACAACTACTCTACCAACAGTATCATAACAACTTCTCTACCAACAGTACCATAACAACTTCTCTACCAACAGTATCATAACAACTTCTCTACCTACAGTACCATAACAACTTCTCTACCCTACAGTACCATAACAACTTCTCTACCAACAGTATCATAACAACTACTCTACCAACAGTATCATAACAACTTCTCTACCAACAGTATCATAACAACTACTCTACCCTACAGTACCATAACAACTTCTCTACCAACAGTATCATAACAACTACTCTACCCTACAGTATCATAACAACAACAGTATCATAACAACAACAGTATCATAACAACTTCTCTACCAACAGTATCATAACAACAACAGTATCATAACAACAACAGTATCATAACAACTACTCTACCCTACAGTATCATAACAAATACTCTACCAACAGTGTCATAACAACAACAGTATCATAACAACTTCTCTACCAACAGTATCATAACAACAACAGTATCATAACAACAACAGTATCATAACAACAACAGTATCATAACAACTACTCTACCCTACAGTATCATAACAACTACTCTACCCTACAGTATCATAACAACTCCTATACCCTACAGTATCATAACAAATACTCTAGCCTACAGTATCATAACAACTACTCTACCCTACAGTATCATAACAACTACTCTACCCTACAGTATCATAACAAATACTCTAGCCTACAGTATCATAACAACTACTCTACCCTACAGTATCATAACAACTACTCTACCCTACAGTATCATAACAACTACTCTACCCTACAGTATCATAACAAATAGTCTAGCCTACAGTATCATAACAACTAATATACCTACAATATCATAACAACTACTCTACCTACAGTATCATAACAAATGCTCTGCCTACAGTATCATACAAACTTGAATATCACTTGATACTAGCCAAGCGAACTGAAATAACCTGGGAGACGACGAAAAATGAATCTATGCGTTAGACACATCTCATAGGGTATTATAATGCATTTGTAAAACATTATGAAGAGGGTGTTAGTAGGAAGTCCTGCCATGAATCCTTTTGTCAGTCAATTGCAGCAGCACGGCCTTAACTTAAGTGGTGGGTGACAGGGCAGGATACAGTCTCCCATCCGATCCATCCACTTTGGATGTCTATATCTCATCTCCTAAATGATTTCCTGAGATGTCACTCTAGTTAGGAGACCTCAGCGAGAGGAAGAGTGATTGAAGTTCAGACAGAGCGTAGCATGGGGATTTGGGATGAGAGGGAGGGAGAGAGAGAGAGAGAGACAGAGAGAGAGAGAGAGAGAGAAAGAGATGGTTGTTTGTCTTTTGTCTTTTAAACATAGATAGATAGAAAATAGAGACAGGGGACAGGAGTCTCAGCCAACCTGACCCATCTGTCCATGAGTGAGAAGAGAGAGAGAGAAGAGAAAGAGAGAGAGAGTCGCAGTGTGTTTTCACCAGGATCACGGTGTCAGATTCTCTGACAGCAGTGTTGTCCCTGAGCAGTCAGTCAGTAACAGAAACCGACCAATAGAACAGTAAGGAGAGCCGAGTAGACTTTTTTCATATTACAATGTTGCGCTGTACATATTCATCACACAAGTCAGCCAACTATTCCACTCTAGTAGAGTTTGTTTTTGGGGAGCTCAGCTCTCCTATTGTCTTTGACCATTTTACCTCCTCACTCAGTCTCAACAATGTTATCGATGTCATGGGTTGTGGGGCTCTCACTGACTCAGAAGTGCTGTGTAGGATAACCTTGTAATAATATCTTCAGCTTTTGTCGCTAACTCTCCTTAAGGGGGGACCTATAGGTCACAGTTTGTCAGATGTTTTTGAGATTTGGCAGTTGTGGCGTCTCTTTTTGGGTGAGAGTTACTACACTGGCATTGAACACATCATTTGAGTAAAACTGTAAACAATGGTTATCATTTGATTACATCTCAATGGGATGTATACGGAATGTTCAAGATCCTTTCCTCACGATACATTCTCATTATGTCAGGCTTCCAAACATAAAAGTCAATCAAACTTTAAAAAACAATTGCGAGATGAACTGTATGTCCTCTGGTCATTAAGGTTTGAATAAAAATGTAACAAAGACTCCCCACTTTTAACGTTCATGGGATCTCCATCATACTGCTATTCCAGTACACCAATGGTTAGACGGAATGAGAACACTCTATGCATGCAAATGCATACAATTCTTAATTTGGTGGCAAACATTAACTCAGCATTTACATTACTCCTCCACAAATACCCTTAAAACATTTCAGAACAACAAGTCATTCTAATGGGAGGTTATCCTCCATTGGCTGTTTATTCTCTTCTGTTGCTATGCTTACAGGTTCCTTTAAATGACATGAGGAAGTCTACACCTACAGAGGTGAGTAGTGTGTAGCAAACCACTTAACACCATTACCACTGGGTTACTCACACAAGATTGACCTTTAACTTTGTGAAACAAAATCAGAGTCCATGTAGTCCATGTACTACATAGTAGCACATACTGTAAGTAGCTAATAACTGCACCATCTTCTGTGAACGTTGGGCCCAGCTTTTACTTCTCAGGTAATTGTAAGGTCACGGGTTCGGGAAGAATTCACGGCCCCACTTATAACACTACAAGCCTGATGAATATACACACACGCATGCTCGCCCACATACACACAAAGACACACACACACAGAAATGCATGCACGCACACACACACACACACACACACACACACACACACACACACACACACACACACACACACACACACAGACACAGACACAGACACAGACAGACACAGACACAAACACACAAAGACACAAAAGTACACACATCATGCGTGCCCACAAACACACACACACAAAGACACGCACACAAAGAAACGCACGCATACACACACACAGAAACGCACGCATACACACACACAGAAACACAATCAGACACACACACAGAAACACAAACAGACACACACACAGAAACACCAATCTGATTCACCTTTTCTCTCTCTCTAACACAGTAGCACAATGAACCACCCCAGCCTGATATAGTAGTACAGCTGTTATAATATAAACACCATACTGCAATATGCATTATTTCACAGTGGGATTAATCAGTGGGCTTGGCATGGGATAGCTCTGCCAGGAGACATCAGACAAACCCTGCCTGGCTGGCTGGCAGGCATTATACCCTGGAAAGCCAGCCAGGTAAGAGAGGAAACAACTTGCTTCAGGTGCCTGATCTCCCAGCGGAATCCATATTGATTACACCTTCTACAGCACGTGCACAATCTCCCAGCGGAATCCATATTGATTACACCTTCTACAGCGCTTTCAGTATCTCTGCACTCTGACAGTGCACCGGCGAGGAGAGATGGATAAACGCTCTATCATTGATGTATAAAAGGATGTTTGGAAGGCAAGTTGGGGAGTTCTTTTTACGGGTGTACATACATTGTAGGGAAGTGTTATTGGGTGTCGTGTGGAAAGATACTGTATCTAGGAAACCTAGAATGTTATATACTCGTTTATTATTTGACAATGTTTTTTGGCAACAGACTCATCTGGAAAAAAAAGTTTTTAAATGAAAATGTATCTGAGATTGACAGCACTCGCAGCAATGCGAAGAGGGAGTCAGACTCGGGGAGGTATATTTCCAGAACACCTCCAAGGGCTGTTCACTTCTTGACTGTTGCTTCTGAAGACTAGTAGAGGAGGAAGAGGATGGAAAGACTAGCTTCTTCATGTTGAGCTCCCAGAGGTAAAGGCTGGTGGGTATATGGAGCTGTTGATTATTGAGATGAACAGCTATAAACTCAATATTTTCAGAGGGAGCGGTGAGAGGACTGTAAAGTAGGCAAATAGCTGCTCTCTGGCTCAGGAGAGCTGCAGGGTGAGCCAGGTAAATGGGTGGAGGGGGATTCAAACGGGTTAGTCAGGATAAGGAACTAGAATCTAGCAGTGGAGATATTTTTTTTACTCCACAGCCCTGGGGCTTTTCTTTCTCTCTCTCTCTCTCTCTCTCTAGCTCTCGCTCTTTCTCTCTCTCTCTCTCTCTAGCTCTCTCTCTTTCTCTCTCACTCTCTCTCGCTGTTTTCACAGTCTGCGACAAAGGCGGTGAGAGAGCGAGATTGAAATGTGATCTATACGCATAGTCCCAGGTCATTTGGAACGATAAATTGTACTCATTAAACATGTACATGTAGCTTAGCACCTTGGCAGCCAGTAAACATGCTGCCTCACCTTATGCAGAAGTTATAGTGTACTAATTGAGTACAAGTTTCATGTATGTGGTAGAGCAAACATTATCTAGTGATTGATTCATATTGTGCAGTATTCTTTGGAGATCTCTGTTACTCTGTGCACTGTAATTTCTTCTCCTCTCTCTCTGAAAGCAGTCTGCCCCCCCCCCCCCCCCCCCCCCCCCCGCACCACTGTGGTAGTAGCAGCGTCTTACAGAGGATTAATCAGAGAGGAGTCTCTCCCCTGACACTGTTACAAGAATCTGGGATCGGGTTGCTCTACTTTTATTTAGGTGTTTTTAAATATTTTCGCTATCTGAGAGCTTAGTTTGCTTTGACCTCGCCATCAGGGTGGCTTGTCTCACAGACACTCAAAAGAGAGAGAGAGAGAGAGAGAGAGAGAGGGGGGGGGGAGAGCGAGAGAAGGAGAGAGAAAAAGAGAGAGAGACAGAGGGAAAAAAGAGCGAGGGAGAGAGAGAGAGAGAGAGAGAGGGATAGAGATCAAAAGTATCCAAACAAGTAGCGAGCGCCTCTGCTTTCTGGTGACAGTTGACACTGATGAATTTGGAGACATGCCTAAGCATTAATGGCACTGAAACAAAAATAAACCATCTCCAAGTATAAAATGAGACACACACAGCTACGGAGGAGAGAAGACGGCAGCGTTGTCTTTGATTTATCCCTCTGGGAGAGGCAGGACGATATGTGTGGAAAGAAGAAGAACAAACTCCACAGTGCACAGGGAACATTCGCTACTCACCACAGGAAATCAATTTATTTGAGAGGGCAGCCTGAACTAAAAATAGGGAGCCCCTAACAATACGCAGAATTAATTGCCCAGATTTTGTAGAGAGAGCGCAAGAACACGGAGAAGACTCTAGAGAGCCAAAGTTTATTCTCTGTCTTGTTTTTGTGTCTGTGTTATGGAAATATTAGTGCAGTCGGTCTGTCATGTTTTTGTTTAGTGTTTTTCTACTTGTCGGCTGATGTCAGAGCTCCGCTGTAGCGAAGACTTCCTCATTTGACAGTGAAAGAGGATGTGTGTATGCCTGTCCGTCTGTGTGCAAGCGTTTGTGTGTGTGAGCACTGTGTGTAAATGTCTGTGTGCATGTGTGTGAGGGAACACCGTCTGTGTGTGGGGCCTAAAGTGAGCCAACGTGAAGCTTTTAATGAGATCTCACACCGTGTTTAAATATTTAACAACGCCTTGTGTAGCCCCTCCAACAGCCGACAGGGAAGTCAACCGGCGAGGTTTCATTCCATTACCCCCCACCATCCATCCCCACAAAATATGAAAACTAGACTAGGTCTGGAAATGAGATTGGTATTGGTATCTCTACCTGAGAAATGATATGGACACAGAGCTGTAGGTAAAGTGATGAATTATGCATTCAGAAATGTCAAATTAGCTTTTTCATGTGAAAGATATTCAAATGTGTTGAGAAAGGAAAAGAGGTTAACTGAGAGTCATAAAGTAGGACCAAAATCTAGAAACGCAAAGAAAATGTTGTAATTTACAGTAAAATATCAAGACACACTTGTTTCTATCCTTCAATCAATGTCAAAACACTGTCCCTTGATCCACTGCTTCACTATTTGTCTCTCCATATTGAGGTGTTTGGAGGAGCTGTCCCCCACTGATCCTGTTGGTGCTGGGGGAGGAGCTGCGGCTGCCACCCTCCCACTGTGTTCAGAGGGCAGAGTGGGGGAGGAGGAGGAGAGAAGGGGGAGGCAGGGCCTATCTGCCAGCTGGAGGAGTCTGAGGAGAGCTGGAGGATTGTGGAACCACCGAAGGAGTCCCGCCTCCCCGTTCCAGCCTCACTTCCACCTTACCCAGACAGACAGAGCCCATCCCTGCCTGTCTGCATGGGCCAACTCGGCCCCACCCCTTTCACCACCCCCCGACTCCATATCACTTCATCTGGCAGCCAAGTCACACCCAGTGGAAGGGTCCATGCCAGGGCACCAGACTTCCCCCTCTCCCTCCCCTACTACCACCCCCATGTCCTCCCACTCCCCTCCAAACCCTGCTGCCCCCATCCCTCCTCTCCACACCACACTCATTATTCATGTTCTGAGTGACAGCTTTCATTTGATCTATTACTTAGAATGGGACCAGGGCTGCTGTGCTGCCGCGTCCCGTCTGGATCTTTCATTATTTCAGGGAGGGTTTTCTCCGGCTGGGTCTCTGTTGTGCAGATGAAATATTGAAGGGAGTAGTGTAGTGGAAAGGGCCTCCATGCAGGGTGAGGTAAGGGCCAATGCTGGGCTATAGCTGTTCTTCTCAGACAGACCTCTCCTTCCTTTATCCAGAAGGTGGGCACTGAGCTTCACCTTGATCTTAAACCTGTGCTACCTTCATGGATTTATAATGTCCCCTTGAATTTACTTCTAACAAATGTTAGACTTTTTTTGTTATAGTGTCATCTTGTTTGGATTGTTTGCACTTAATGCTGACATGTGTCAGCCCTCATTTACGTGCATTTACCGGACCGGTCTGTCAACATTTACTGGACCGGTCTGTCAACAATTACCGGACTGGTCTGTCAACATTTACCGGACCGGTCTGTCAATATTGCAGAGGAAAGAATGGGCAATTGGTTTGGCCCTTTTGACAAAGGACTGTGTTCACCTTGACAAAGTACCAGGCCTTCAACTAATAAAAACTAATAGAAATCACAGTTCTTAATTGGACATTGAGCTGTACGGTTGCTTTGGTATACCGAGTTGAAGTGGATCATTATTTGTTTACTGTTTAAAATCTTCATTAGCTAAACAATCGTAAACTACACCTGTCGTAACGACTACTGTATTGTGTTTTTAATGCATGTACGATGTATGTGTTTGGGTGCAGATGTGGATCTGAATTTGATCACCCAGTTGCAGGTGAACTGTCATGCAATACAGGACATTATTTTACTGCATTTCAGGATTTTCATTGCCTGTATTTTAGGTTTAAAAAGGCTTCTGAAGTTTGTAATTTCCACTTTCAATATCAGACTTGAATTCCCTTATGAAACATGTATCAACCCCTACAAAAATGTCTGTTAATTATAATCCACATAATAATTCACATTTCCTGTTTCTGCAGGATTATTCTCCTGTTGTAGCAAACTGCCTCAAATTTAGATCCTACAACTGTGGGACTTCATTAAGCCTTAGGGTAGAACATTTGGCCCGTGGCATTACTGGCCCGTGGCATTACTGGCCCGTGGTATTACTGGCCCGTGGCATTACTGGCCCGTGGCATTACTGGCCCGTGGCATTACTGGCCCGTGGCATTACTGGCCCTTGGCATTACTGGCCCGTGGTATTACTGGCCCGTGGCATTACTGGCCCTTGGCATTACTGGCCCGTGGCATTACTGGCCCGTGGCATTACTGGCCCGTGGCATTACTGGCCCGTGGCATTACTGGCCCGTGGTATTACTGGCCCGTGGCATTACTGGCCCGTGGCATTACTGGCCCGTGGCATTACTGGCCCGTGGCATTACTGGCCCGTGGTATTACTGGCCCGTGGCATTACTGGCCCGTGGCATTACTGGCCCGTGGCATTACTGGCACATGTCACTCTGCTTTCCTACAACATCCTTTTATTGTACTCTTGAGACACTGTGTTGCAAATTTTTACATTTTATATTTAAAAGGAATGTCTATAAAGAGCTTTTTCTCTGAGTAACTGCTTATATTCAATAAACTTTTAGTCAGACTTACAGTAAATAAGTGGAAACCTTACCATATCTACGCTCTAGTGATACTGTGTATAAAATGCATGGATGCTGATACATTTCTCACTTCATCAGGATTTTAGCCAAGGACATTCAATTTTCACTCCTTGTAAAGCCAATTGATTTGGCCTATAGTAGACACCTTTGACTTATTTGAATAATTTCAACAAACAACGTAATTCCTTGGATATATGATATATCCCTAATGATGGAACCTCTCGGGTCACTGGAAACAGTGAGTTACAGTAATTGGAAGAAGATGCCCATGCATGTGGCTTGTGCTGTGCTGGAGCAAGGAATGACATTGATATAGAGCGCTCCATTAATTGCCATATGAATAAGGTCCACAGCCGTTGCCTCTCTGCTGATGCATCCCTGTAGAAGAGATGGGTCACTCTGTCTTCTCCGGCCCATAGCCTTGCCAAGCTCATAATTACTAAAACCTCTAATTAATCTTCCCATCACCGGCAAAATACAGCTTCCTACTATATAAATGAGTTAATGTACCTGTATGTGTTTAAGTGTGGGTGGGTGTGTGCATGGGTGATAGAGAGAGAGAGTGGTTGTCTTGTGTTTCAATTCCTGGGTCCATATCGATACTTCAAAAGGAAAACACAGAACTAGCTGTGGCGGCCTGTTTAACTGAAATAGAAGTGATTGATGAAAATACAAACCCTCCCTTTCATTTCCTGAATTTCAGGTCTAATAAAAATGGTTGTCACTGTGGGCAGTCTGGCTGCATATCCCTAAGTATCACTACTGACGGATTACAAGGGCATTCATAATAACGTTCCTCCCCAGCTCACTGATGGCAGTCGGACAGAATAGGACATGTCATGACACTCTGGTCGGGGTCTTGGCTCTGTGCGTGTGTACGTGTGCAGGCATGCTTGTGTGTGTGTGTGAGAGTGTGTAGTACTGGCCCTTTGCCATATAAGGCTTATCCCCAGTCCATACACTCTACACCAAGGTTCTCCAACGCTGTTCCTGGAGAGCGACCGTCCTGCAGGATTTCACTCCAACCCTAATCTAGCGCAGCTGATTCTACTAATTAGCTAGTTGATAAGCTGAATCAGGTTAGTTACAACTGGGATTGTAGTGAAAACCTACTAGGGGGTTCTCCTCCAGGAACGGGGTTGGAGATCCCTGGTCTACACCCTGCTATTTTCTCACTAGCCCTGCATGTCTGTGTCAAATCAATGGCACTCTACTACCACCTAGTGAAACACAATGGAACAGCAGCCACCCGGGGCAAGACTGGGAGAGGAGGAAAGGAGCTGTTCACAAGTGGCATTTGCCCCTAATTAAAAGCAGAACTTGTTGGAGCACTTGGTCTGCAAAAGGACTGGAATCCACTATGACGCAGGCAAAGCCCACAATCTGGTGGCAAGCCTCCTCCACTCTGCAGACGAAGTGAATAAGCAATTACAGTATGTCCCACAAATCACCACAGCACTTACAAACTGGATCAGCAGAACTTTTGAGATGGTGTACCAAATTAATTGTTTTTCCTGATCACATGACCCTACCTGGAAAAATGAAAAACTCAGGGCCCTTTGGATGAGTAATGCTGTAAAATTATGGTCACAATGGTTTTCTATACTTGTATGTCCATTTTAGACTGCAAATTTATATGCCTTTGCCTAGTCCATCTATATAATGTAATATATTTCACACAATAAGTACCAAAACATATGGCAGCCCAAGTGGACATTGAGCAACCGTAAGAATGATAGTCTACAAGATTATAGCACACAAATAAACAATCAAATTATAGGGTATGGACAGGTGATGGACTGAGTCCCAGAGTCCAGACTGTCAAGAGTGATCAACAGTGGTCTTCCTTGAGGATAATTACTGCTGGTTGAACATCTGGTGAGCCCATGTGGAAAGCATTTGTCCCAAATGGCACCTTATTCCCTATATAGTCCACTAATGTTGACCAGAGCCCTGCTCATAAGAAGTGCACTATGTAGGGAATAGGGTGGCATTTGGGATGAGGCCCATGATGTCAGTGGGGAGGATGAATGAAAGTTGTCATCGACCAGTCTGACTAGTAGCAGTGCGTTTAGACCAGCTTAATGGAGCAGACCAGCTCAGCAACTAATCACTTGTTCTTTCCTCATCAGCTGGTTGCCCTAGGGATGGTAAATGATTGTAAAATGTTTGATGGGTCAGGCTTAAAACCAAGCGGACCTGACACACTCACTCAATGAGGTACAGTTGTGTTTGTGTCTGTGTGTGTGTGCGTGCGTGCGTGTGTGTGTGTGTGTGTGTGTGTGTGTGTGTGTGTGTGTGTGTGCGTGCGTGCGTGTGTGTTTTTACGTGTGTGTGTGTGTGTATGTGTGTGTGTGTGTGTGTGTGTGTGTGTGTGTGTGTGTGTGTGTGTGTGTGTTTTTTACGCATGTGTGTGTGTGTATTTACGTGTGTGTGTGTGTGTGTGTGCGTGCCTGCGTGCGTGTGTGTGTTTTTACGCGTGTGTGTGTGTGTGTGTATATGTGTGTGTGTGTGTGTGTGTGCGTGTGTGTGTGTGTGTGTGTGTGTGTGTGTGTGTGTGTGTGTTTTTTTTTTTACGCATGTGTGTGTGTGTATTTACGTGTGTGTGTGTGTGTGTGTGTGTGTGTGTGTGTGTGTGTGTGTGTGTGTGTGTGTGTGTGTGTGTGTGTGTGTGTGCGCACCTATACAGTCCACGGTTAGTTCTGCTCATCTCACCATTTCAATAAGGTACTGTGTGTAAGGTACTGTGTGTTATAAACTGCTGTAAAGCCTCTGTTCCAGTATCTATACACACAGTACATTGAAGCAGTGGGTAATGTGTCAATGCATTGGAGTGGAATGTGCTCTGTCTATTTACTGTAATGAAATAATATGCACTACTTAACAGTTGAAGTCGGAAGTTTACATACACCTTCGCCAAATACATTTAAACTCAGTTTTTCACAATTCCTGAAATGTATTGCTAGTAAAAAAAAATCATTGTTTAAGGTCAGTTAGGATCACCACTTTATTTTAAGAATGTGAAATGTCGTGAAATGTGAAATGAATAATAGTAGAGAGAATTATTTATTTCAGCTTTTATTTCTTTCCTCACATTCCCAGTGGGTCAGAAGTTTACATACACTCATTTAGTATTTGGTAACACTGCCTTTAAATTGTTTAACTTGGGTCAAATGTTTCGGGTAGCCTTCCAAAAGCTTCCCACAATAAGTTGGCTGGTGTAACTGAGTCAGGTTTGTAGGCCTCCTTGCTCGCACACGCGCTTTCAGTTCTGCCCACAAATCTTCTATAGGATTGAGGTCAGGGCTTTGTGATGGCCACTCCAATACCTTGACTTTGCTGTCCTTAAGCCATTTTGCCACAACTTCGGAAGTATGTTTGGGGTCACTGTCCATTTGAAAGACCTATTTGACACAAAGCTTCAACTTCCTGACAGATGTCTTGAGATGTTGCTTCAATATATCCACATAACTTTCCTCCCTCATGACGCCATCTATTTTGTGAAGTGCACCAGGCCATCCTGCAGCAAAGCACCCCCACAACATGATGCTGCCACCCCTGTGCTTCATGGTTGGGACGGTGTTCTTCCACTTGCAAGCCTCCCCCTTTTTCCTCCAAACATAGCGATGGTCATTATGGCCAAACAGTTCTATTTTTGTTTCATCAGACCAGAGGACATTTCCCCCAAAATTACAATCTTTGTCCCCATGTGCAGTTGCAAACTGTGGTCTGGCTATTTTATGGCGGTTTTGGAGCAGTGGCTTCTTCCTTGCTGAGCGGCCTTTCAGGTTATGTCTATATAGGACTCGTTTTACTGTGGATATAGATACTTTTGTACCTGTTTCCTATAACCTCTTCACAAGTTCCTTTGCTGTTGTTCTGGGATTGATTTGCACTTTTTGCACCAAGGTACGTTCATCTCTAGGAGACAGAACTCATCTCCTTCCCGAGCGGTATGAAGGCTGCGTGGTCCCATGGTGTTTATACTTGCGTACTATTGTTTTTACAGATGAACGTGGTACCTTCAGGCGTTTGTAAACTGCTCACAAGGATGAACCAGACTTCTTGAGGTCTACAATTGTTTTTCTGAGGTGTGGGCTGATTTCTTTCAATTTTCCTATGTTGTCAAGCAAAGAGACACTGAGTTTGAAGGTAGGCCTTGAAATACATCCACAGGTGCACCTCCAATTGACTCAAATGATGTCAATTAGCCTAACAGAAGTTTCTAAAGCCATGACATAATTTTCTGTAATTTTCCAAGCTGTTTAAAGGCACAGTTAACTTAGTGTATGTACACTTCTGACCCACTGGAATTGTGATACAGTGAATTATAAGCGAATCTGTCTGTAAACAATTGTTGGAAAAATGACTTGTGTCATGCACAAAGTAGATGTCCTAACCGACTTGCTAAAACTATAGTTTGTTAACAAGACATTTGTTGAGTGGTTGAAAAACTTTTAATGACTCCACCCTATGTGTATGTAAACTTCCGACTTCAAAAATGGAGGAGGCTGGTGGCAGCGGGAGGAGGTAGGGAACTGGTCGGTCTGCCCAATATAATGGATCAAAACTGGAGGAGGAATAAAAATAGCATAAATAGGAAAGTATACCAGTTTCATTTGAGGACCAGGATGTTGACAACTGTGCCATACAGATTGTAAAATAGTTGGGAAGAGATTTTTGATGTACCGATTCCATATGAGTTGATATATAAAACAACGCAAGATTCAAGACTTCATGCTTTTCAGCTAAAATTATTATATAGAATTCTTGCCACAAACAAAATGTTGAATATTTGGGGCATAAAATCATCGAAGATCTGCAGATTTTGTTGTGAGGATACAGAATCAATAGACCATTTATTTTGGTATTGCTCTCAGGTAGCCTGTTTCTGGTCTCAGGTTCAGGAATGGCTGAAAATGCATAGCATTGATCTAAAATTGACACTAGAAATAGTGGTGTTAGGAGATCTGGAGAGACTGGGTCAGTCAATTACTAATATACTAAAAGTCTTAGTAAAAGTATTTATCTTCAACACGCAATCTGTAGATTATAATAGATAGATTCAAATTGTACGTTAAACATCATAGTATAGTTGAAAGATATATGTTGCGTAGAAACACGAAGTGGGTGGCCAGCAGAGAGATGGGGTGGGCTGAGAGAAGCTGAGGGTTGGGGTGGGCTGAGGGAAGCTGAGGGTTGGGATAGGCTGAGGGAAGCTGAGGGTTGGGATGGGATGGGCTGAGGGAAGCTGAGGGTTGGGATGGGCTGAGGGAAGCTGAGGGTTGGGATGGGCTGAGGGAAGCTGAGGGTTGGGATGGGCTGAGGGAAGCTGAGGGTTGGGATGGGCTGAGGGTTGGGATGGGATGGGCTGAGGGAAGCTGAGGGTTGGGATGGGATGGGCTGAGGGAAGCTGAGGGTTGGGATGGGCTGAGGGAAGCTGAGAGATGGGATGGGCTGAGGGAAGCTGAGGGTTGGGATGGGCTGAGGGAAGCTGAGAGATGGGATGGGCTGAGGGAAGCTGAGGGTTGGGATGGGCTGAGGGATGCTGAGGGTTGGGATGGGCTGAGGGATGCTGAGGGTTGGGATGGGCTGAGGGATGCTGAGGGTTGGGATGGGCTGAGGGAAGCTGAGGGATGGGATGGACTGAGGGAAGCTAAGGGTTGGGATGGGCTGAGGGAAGCTGAGGGTTGGGATGGGCTGAGGGAAGCTGAGGGATGGGATGGGCTGAGGGAAGCTGAGGGATGGGATGGACTGAGGGAAGCTGAGGGTT
Source organism: Oncorhynchus mykiss (assembly GCF_013265735.2). NCBI lineage: Eukaryota > Metazoa > Chordata > Actinopteri > Salmoniformes > Salmonidae > Oncorhynchus > Oncorhynchus mykiss. Next base: position 53,900,186 of record NC_048583.1, on the reverse strand, counting down.
GGGATGGGCTGAGGGAAGCTGAGGGTTGGGATGGGCTGAGGGAAGCTGAGGGATGGGATGGGCTGAGGGAAGCTGAGGGGTGGTATGTGGAATTGGAGACAAGTGGGAGTGAAGTTGCTGTGTGAGAGAATGATTGTCAAAAGTTAAAGGGGGAAAAAAGTTCAAATAAAACATAATTAAAGTACATTTGAATGACACTAAGTGGCAGTGTTTTTACAACTAATGCCGGTTTACCTGAGGCTGATGCAGTGCAGGTGTTTGTACACATATACACACACTTTCATTCAAATAAACACATACAGGAACACATACATACATGTAATAGTGCCAGACATGCACACAAACATATACAGTAGGCATTGCTGTTGTGATTTCAGTTGTCCTTGATGTCCTGTTTTAAATGTATTATTATTATAATGTTGTTGTTTTTTGCATTGTTGTTTGCTGTTTTCTTCTGTCTTTTCCTTGTTTCTCTTTAGTTCATTTTCTTGGTTGTCGGTGCATTGGGGGGTTCTTGGGGGTGGGGAATGGAATTCATTGTTTTGTTTTATTTTCCGGGCGGAGGGGACTGTGGCAGGGGTCTAGAATGGTTGAGGGACAGCTATCGGGCGGAGGGGACTGTGGCAGGGGTCTAGAATGGTTGAGGGATAGCTATCGGGCGGAGGGGACTGTGGCAGGGGTCTAGAATGGTTGAGGGATAGCTATCGGGCGGAGGGGACTGTGGCAGGGGTCTAGAATGGTTGAGGGACAGCTATCGGGCGGAGGGGACTGTGGCAGGGGTCTAGAATGGTTGAGGGACAGCTATTGGGGAACTGTGGGGGGATCTTGGAGGGTTCAGGTTTCACAAGATTGTGATCATGTAAAAGGAAACTATGACATATATTTTATATCACTATCATGCACACGCACCCTCACACATAAGGATGGCTCTGTTGCGGAAAGACTGATACATGTTTGATAGTGTCTTGATGCTGTATTGTTTTTCCTTCATGTTCTAATACTTTAATGTTACCCCTTCCTTGTGTTTTTTGTAATAAATAATAATATATAAATATATATATATATATTTTTAAACTTCCGCCTTCAACTGTATGTCTACTCACGTCAGTGCAGTGGTGTCACCCTTGCTGTATCATACTCTGTTACAGTTGTTAACTGAAGTACAGTTTGGTCGGAATTTCAGTAATCTTACTCTTTTGGTTGAAGTAGAGGAGGGATAGATGAAGAGGAAACACTGTAGGAAGGTTGGACACAGGGATCAAACCCCGGCCTCTGGGGGTCAACATGTGTTACCACTAAGAGTGTGAATGTTTAAACATTAAAACATTTTAACTAAATTGGGATAATTTAAATTAAGAAAATTCAGGACATACAAAAAAATTATAAATAATCTCTAACCAATTAAATGAAATTTTCACAAAACCTATTACTTTCTGTGTTATAGCCAATAGGCTATAAAGGCCTTGGAAAGTTGTGTAATTCAAATAAAACCAGAGAGTGAATTTGGTGAATTTGCAAGGCGTGCAAGACAAGAATTGCGAGATGCAGATTACCAACACATATGAGCATGTTTCTGCCTGTCCCTCTCCTCTCCCTTCCGCTGGCCTGCTCTGTCTCTTTGCTAATGATGCAAGTGTGTGTTCAGTCTTCGGTCTGTTGCACGTTGAATGTCCTAGTCTATTCATGGCACCAATGTCGGCGAGATAGAGAGGATCTTTGGGCCAGTCTAGAGAACACGGGGTAGCCTACCCTTCATTTTTGCCTCATAATATGAAATTACACTACATTACCGGTAGTCTTTATTGCCCTCCAAACAATCCATGATAATCGGAAATTTCAATAAGCATTTCTCTACGGCTGGCCATGCTTTCCTCCTGGCTACCTCACCGTACCAATCCCACCGTACCTTCCGGTTTCTGAGCTGGTCATGGGTGCACCTCAGCCACGCTCAAGGTACTAAACAATATCATAACCGCCATCGATAAAAGACAGTACTGTGCAGCCGTCTTCATTGACCTAGCCAAGGCTTTCGACTCTGTCAATCACCGTATTCTTATCGGCAGACTCAATAGCCTTGGTTTCTCAAATTACTGGCTCGCCTGGTTCACCAACTACTTCGCAGACAGAGTTCAGTGTGTCAAATCGGAGGGCCTGTGGCCGGACCTCTGGCAGTCTCTATGGGGGTACCACAGGGTTCAATTACCCGCCCGCCCAACTAGCATTACTACCCTGGATGGTTCTGACCTAGAATATGTGGACAACTACAAACACCTAGGTGTCTGGCTAGACTGTAAACTCTCCTTCCAGACACATATTAAACATCTCCAATCCAAAATCAAATCTTGAATCGGCTTTGTATTTCGCAACAAAGCCTCCTTCACTCACGCCATCAAACTTACCCTATTAAAACGGACTATCCTACCGATCCTCGACTTCGGCGATGTCATCTACAAAATAGCTTCCGATACTCTACTCAGCAAACTGGATGCAGTCTATCACAGTGCCATCCGTTTTGTTACCAAAGTCCCTTATACCACCCACCAATGCTACCTGTATACTCTAGTCGGCTGGCCCTCACTACATATTCGTCGCCAGACCTACTGGCTCCAGGTCATCTATAAGTCTATGCTAGGTAAAGCTCCACCTATGCTCCACCTACGCGTGCTATGTGTAACTCTGTGTTGTTGTTTGTGTCGCACTGCTTTGCTTTATCTTGGCCAAGTCGCAGTTGTAAATGAGAACTTGTTCTCAACTAGCTTACCTGGTTAAATAAAGGTTAAATAAAAAAGACAAAAATGGATTACCCTTTTCAGACATTTTGGAATGTGGCCCCTTGAAAGCGACTCAGCTACGACATATCTGTTTGCCTGTCTGTTAGGGTAGGCTACACTACGGATTTTTAAATGCCGACAAGAAACATTCTCTGGAGAAATGAATGGGTATTTTACATGTCAGTAAAGGAATGAGGTTGCTGAAGCGGGACAAACAATCATCACTAGACGACCAGCACTGCCAATCAAATAATCTTGAGCTGCTGCTCGCAGATTGTCTCCCTGTTGTCTGGGCAGAGACCAATCTCTCCTAAAAAAGTGCTTTAAAGTTAGTTAAATACCGTGATTTACCAAGACATTTAGTAGAAATAAAACTCAGCTAGCTACCATACCATAAAATACGTAATAAAAAGCAACACAACAGCACATCAATCAGCGACGTTTATTGTTGTCAGAGAAACAATGCAGAACATTTAATGCCAGAGCAGAATTCTATTGTGATTAGTTTTTTTTGTCCAGGGCCATAACTTGGGTTTGAGTTTTAGTGAGGTCCTGAAGGGGGTGGGTCTATAAGCATCTATTTACCAGTTATGCACTCATTCTCCGAGAGTCGTTTTTTGATTGTTTGGGAGATATCTGTAGACACGGCAGGAGTCGCCAGATGGTTTTAAAATTGCCTTTTGTCTGGCATCTCGCAAACACACTGTCAGCAGCATCTCAAGTTGACTACTGAGCCGACTGTGAGCTGGGGTAATTCCTTTCTCACGCCCTTGGCCACTACCACGAGACGGCAAGAGAGGTGCATTTGCTGCTAAAAAGGCAAATCCGGGAGGCTAATTCAGGGGACACAGGTGAACATAATGAACAAACCACTGTTTACGATTCCACTCATTCGCAGAGGTAGACACGATTAGAACTCAGTCAGATTGAGAATATAAGCATTCTGAGCTTTGATCAACGCTGGGAGAAATGTTTACCAGCAATTGTTTTATTTTTGTACAAAACATATATTTTGAATTATTATTTATTTTTTCAAATTATACAACATTACAGAGGTCCGGAACTCGGTGTGCTCATATGTAGTTACTGCCATGACCGCCTTGGCTATGGCATAGGTTGCTCTGTTGTGCCACAGTGCCAGTACCTGGGAGAATGGAGAGTACAGGGAAGTAGTGGGTTATAGTGAGCCTCAAAGACCAGCGATTACGCCTGGTGACTACTTGTGGTGTTTGGTGGTTATTGACAGCTATATTTACCAACTTCAGGTTTCATTTCGTTCCAGTTAAATAGCAGAAAACAAATAATTCACTCGACATTCATCCCGGCTTTAGACTATGGTGATATGGTCTATACGAATGCAGTGTTGAAGCCTTTGCAATACGCTTAAATACGGGTGATAGGTTAAGTACACATCACCACATTCTATATCAGAAAGTAGGCTGGCCCTCTCTAATGTCTCGTAGATCAAGGCGCTGCTCTCGTTTTGAGGCGCTGCTCTCGTTTTGTTACTAAAACCCTCTTTTAGATTTTTTTTGCACCTTACTTGTTGAATGATCTCCAGAGCTCTCAAAGGTTGGATGTCTCCGTGCCACTAGGACAGTTCAGACAGCTGATTGGTGACTTTTACTGAGGAATGTGTTTATTTTCATGATGTGTTTTGTAAGTTACATTTCTTCAATTGCTTGTGTCATATTGTACGTTTTTATTGCGTTGGAATTGTGAATATGATTGTGTGCAGGGCTCCCTTGCAAGAGGCCATGGTCTCAATGGGATTCCCTGATTAAATACATTTTAATAAAATAGTGACATAATATGAGCCAGTGTAAGGACAAATTGCTACAAACGGGGAGCACTTCACATTTTAAATAAATTATCCATTAATGTCATTGAACAACGTGAACAATGCACATGAGTTGAAGTTATGCACATGATCCCTACCGTACAGAAACGATAACATATCTTTCAGAAAGAATAACATATCCCAACTCATCAAACTTTATCCAACACCAAAACTCTTTGATGCTGTCCTCAGCTGTCTACAATGACAGGTGCTTGTTTGGCCTCCTGGCCTACCTGTCCAGCTGTCAGGTAATTCCAAAGGGTGTAGAAAGCCCTGTGGATGAGGGGAGGGAGAGGGGGGGCTCAGCATCGAAGCGGCGCTCCATGGGGACAGAGCCTGGGGAGGGGATTCCAGGGCCTCCTTCAGAGGTTTTACCAGAAGAGGAGTGAGAAGAGAGAAAACTGAAGCATTGTAACTGACTGAAAGACCACTCAGAATTGTATGTCCTGATTACTGTGACAGCATTCAGTATTGTATGTCCTGATTACTGTGACAGCATTCAGTATTGTATGTCCTGATTACTGTGACAGCATTCAGTGTTGTATGTCCTGATTACTGTGACAGCATTCAGTATTGTATGTCTTGAGTATTGTGAGAGCATTCAGTATTGTATGTCCTGAGTATTGTGACAGCATTCAATATTGTATGTCCCGATTACTGTGAAAGCATTCAGTATTGTATGTCCTGAGTATTGTGACAGCATTCAGTATTGTATGTCCTGATTACTGTGACAGCATTCAGTATTGTATGTCCTGAGTATTGTGACAGCATTCAGTATTGTATGTCCTGATTACTGTGACAGCATTCAGTATTGTATGTCCTGATTACTGTGACAGCATTCAGTGTTGAATGTCCTGATTACTGTGACAGCATTCAATATTGTATGTCCCAATTACTGTGACAGCATTCTGTATTGGATGTCCTGATTATTGTGACAGCATTCAGTATTGTATGTCCTGATTACTGTGACAGCATTCAGAATTGTATGTCCTGATTACTGTGACAACATTCTGATTAATAGGACGAGGAGTGTTCCCTGATCAGCATGTGAGCTGACCTGGGAAAACTCCTGGCCCTACTGATAACCTTATAGTAAATAGAATTGCTAGGACAATAGTGAAGTAGAGATGATGTTAATCTGTAGCATCTAATCCCTCCACGACAGTAAAAGGAAAGATCCAGCACTGCCTTGGACTTTGGGAGGATGTCACCACACTGCAGATGAGAAGCAAAGGAGATAGAGATACAGAGATTCAGTTTCAGTAAGCCCAGTTTGAATATCATGTTATTCCTCTGTCCACCACTGGAGTGTGACATTGCTGGGCTTTTGTTCATGTTATTCCTCTGTCACGAAGTATATAGGCCTATACTAAATATATTTATTGTTTACTATATAATGACAACTACTCAAATACATGGCACCATACGCCAACTGATTTGAAACATGAACGTTTCACTGTTCAAACCTGTTGTAGAACTTTGTAGGCATCCTCAAAACTGTGGAACATATCAGAGTTGAAGGATGACACTCCGGCTTTTCAGCAGGTTAGCCTGTCCTCTCCCAGCACAAATAGAAGCATACATATGCTGCTTTCAAGACAACTGGGAACTCTGAAATAACCGAGGTCTAATTATGAAGTTGGTGATCTTTAGGTCAGAATGTTGGAGCTCTAGAAAGATGTCAGAGTTTCCGACTTGGAATTCAAAGTTAAATGACTGTTAAAAAATGTTTTTCCCAGTCGGAGCTCATATTTTTTTTGTTGAGTTCCCAGTTGTCTTGAACGCACTAAAGTCGGAAGTCCGAGATTTCTGTGTTCGAAGTTGTTTTGAACACGGCAATAGACTGGGTCAATATGAAACAGCTTGCCCAATAATCCTTCAGTCACTGAGGACTTAGATGCGTAGGGTACCGGGGGATAACTAGCCCCATGGGGTAACTGCCCTCCCCCCCCCGGTAATACATACGAAGACCATAAGATGTCACCAAATGATTTCCCCAACACTTTCCTTGGCTGCCACTACTCTTGCTCAACAAAATGTCCTCTTTGTCATCACAACTTTTGGAGATATAAAAATAAAATAAAGTTGTTGATATATTCCAATTAAGTTAGATCTATAATTAGGGGCAACCCCCCCTTATGATTATGAATGTGTTTCTACCTGTCATATAGACAATGACTAGCCCAATTAGCACTAGTTTGTGCTAACTTGCTAGCTGACAACTTCACTAGCAGTAAATGCTAGCCAGTTAGCTAGTTAGCATAAGCTGCTAGGAGTGCTAGCTAGCAACCTTACTACCAGATCGATCGTCTGAGATAAAATACGTAAAAAAGATAACATAACTTAATGCGGTTAGAAATGTTTCCACTAGTGACTGATATCTTTACAGCTGATGTTACACTGTTGTGAAACCTTATGCCATAATATTCAGGTAACTGTCACCACTGGGGGAGTTATCCCATGGGGGGTGGCAGTTTCCCCAGTTCTTAAAAAAAAACAAAAAAAACGTCCCTTTTCAAAAAACAGCATTTCATGAAAGAACTAAAAAAGTGTAAACTGTAGCCATTTTTTGCCTTTATAGTTTAAGCCAAAGCAATACCTTCATCCACGTACAATTTCTTCCAAACCTTGCTTTTTTTGTGTCAGAAATTAAGATATTTTACATCAGGCTGAAATGCTGACATTTCAAAACCTTACATTTGGTAACCCTTATGATAGTTTATTTTTGCTCTCCTTTGCTCTTTGAATTGTGTTATCGCTGTGGACATGGAGTGAGTAGCATCTTTCATCAGAATCGAGGACATTTCTGAACATGTGTGGCACCTCGTTGCAATGCTCGGCTTGTAGTGCGAAATAGATTGGGTCCGATTTCGTATCGAATTAAACTGCTAACGCATAAAAATACCAACCACTAACCAAACCCGGACATTATGCGTCTTCCAATATTTAATCAAAGGCCGAGCAAAGTGCATTTCAGGTGAATCACAACTCACGCGCACGGCTAATGATTTTGGAAACTGAGGGGGAAATGAAACTTGAAGTGCTGGACAAGCAATCCGAAACTTTAGCCAATTTGAAACTTGATGCAATGTCGTACGGAGATGATGTTACGTTTCTCATAATTTCGGAAACCGGGACCTACGAATTATGCCGCGTCCTTAACCTAGTCTGAACTAGGAAACTCGTAAATGTCCGATTTGCTATCTAGTTGTAGTAATACACATGCTACGTTCAACGAATTAGCAAGTCGAACATTTCAGAGTTGACTAGTTCCGACTAGCATTTGAACCCGGCATTAAAATTAATGATTTGTATTGAGCTTCCTATTGTTTGATTCGGATACTTCCCAAATGTATAACTTGGGATCCGAGTCTTCCGTCTATGTTACAAGGTTGGACATTACCGGGTTTCCGACAGGACATGAACGCGGCATAAGTGCGCCTGTAGCTGTCAAGTTCTGTTCGATGCCGTCACATACATTAAGCAAACACAGAGGATCACCTCATTTGCATGGTACTTTAGGACATGACAGCCTTTTTCCATGTAGGCATGTAGGACTGCATATGAATAAGGTTAGGATTTTATATTCAACATTGTAACTTTCGTTTTCCTTATTTGCAAATAGAAACTGTTTTGACCAAACGTCATGAGACGCGTCACTTAGGCCATTGCGGTAAAAAGGGATTCAAGCTAATCCTACATCAGAAGTTTCAACATGACAGATAGCTGGAGACTAGCAATGTCGTTCTCTACTCAAGTCGTGTTTGTGAAGATGTCCCTGCAGCTTTGCATAAGTAACATCCAGCACATCTTTGCAACTGTCCTGGCATGGATAGGTGTGCGCGGTCCGCAGGTGCGGTTGACATCTACAGGAAAAGTCAATCTAGTCAAGGTGTTGGAAAATAATATATCTCAAACAGCGACAACTCCAAGCAGTGTCAATTATCATTTTACTCGACAGTGCAATTATAAATGCGGTTTTTGTTTCCACACGGCAAAAACGTCTTTTGTCCTGCCCATTGAAGAAGCAAAGAGAGGTTTACAGCTTCTGAAGCAATCAGGTAAATTAGCCAAAATTAGCCAATGTATTTATGATATCGCAAAATCCCTATATAAATTCACATGACATGTTATTACATTATTATTACATCCTATTTCTAACTAATAATTTCTTATTCAGTGTTTAGAATTCTGAATTTCATAATTTTTTTTTTTGCAGGACTGGAAAAGATGAACTTCTCTGGTGGAGAGCCTTTCTTACAGGACAGAGGGGATTTCTTGGGTAAATTAGTCCAGTACTGCAAACAAGACCTCCATCTCCCAAGTGTCAGTATTGTCAGCAATGGCAGCCTGATCAGAGAGAGGTGGTTCCAGAAATATGGTAAGAGGGTTTTCATATGAAATAAATAGTACCAACATTACGCTACTTACTGGTCGTCATTATATCGAACAGCCACCATAATAAACGCGGTGCGGCAGGGTCTAGTGGTTAGAGCGGTGGACTAGTAACCGGAAGGGTGCAAGTTCAAACCCTCTGTCGTTCTGCCCCTGAACAGGCAGTTATAACCAACTGTTCCTAGGCCGTCATTGAAAATAAGAATTTGTTCTTAACTGATTTACCTAGGTAAATAAAAAAAACTGAGTTTTTAAACTAATCGCAAGACTTCCCGGAACCCCGACCAAACAGGTTTATAAGTCAATTAGATAAATGAACAATTCTAAAGGCACAACCTAGATTCGAGACAATGTGTACTTAAGTAGTTGAACATGTTATTTACCTCGTGAAAGTGTCAAACGGACACGTTTTAATTTTCTTCAAAAACAACATGCGCAGTTTGGCGTGTGACAACGCACATGCGCAATTTGGCGCCTGACAATCGTGTCACGATTGAGGCACGATGACGTGTTTCTATTAAGAGCTTGCCTTTGACGTCACCTACAAGTGTGATCGGGGATTTCTATTGGAGAAGCAGTTTTAGCCAACTTTACTGTCTGCTTGAATCTTCATTATTCTCATGCAAAGTCTGGTAAATAAGTTCATTTTATTTACACTAGATGTCAGCACCGGGTTAGTTTTGATATGAGGTCACAACTCAGAGAAACATTTCACTCTTTAAAATGTTTCCCAGTTGAGTTATAAAATGTTTGGACACATTTTCAAATGCATGATTTGATCATCACAGTGTTATTAAAAACTACTTGTTGATTTTTATCTCAATAAATCTTAACTATCACATGTTCTAGGCTATGTCATAAATTGTATGTCTAGATGTTAATACATTTTGAATACATGGGTGTTTCAAAATACAATTCTTTGAGATTATGTCAGTTTTAATATCAGAACTCTTCTTGTCCTCACAGGCCAATACCTGGACATTCTGGCCATTTCCTGTGACAGCTTTGATGAGGACACGAACCAGACTATAGGCAGAGCCCAGGGCAGAAAGAGCCACCTTGACAACCTCATCAAAGTCCGGGAGTGGTGCCGGGACTACAAAGTGGCATTCAAAATCAACTCTGTGATCAACACATTTAATGTGAATGAAGACATGAGAGAAAACATTTCTGAACTCAACCCTGTACGCTGGAAGGTAAGGGTGTTCCAATGCATTTACAGTACTCACCAGTAATACTGTATCTGTGTTGTGAATAGTGGTTTCTTCTCCTACCATAGATGTAAGAAATTAGTTGTATGGCCTTGACTTTGTGTGTGTGTGTGTGTCTACTGTGTCTAGGTGTTCCAGTGTCTACTGATCGATGGGGAGAATGCTGGGGAGAACAGTCTGAGGGAGGCAGAGAGGTTTGTCATCAGCGATCAGCAGTTTCAGGACTTCCTGGATAGACACAGCACCATCAGCTGCCTGGTACCTGAATCCAATCAGAAGGTATGGGACTGAACTGTTATTGATATTATGATGATTGAACAACTACTATTCCTTGTAGTTTCAGAATGCTATTAATGTGTAGAGTAGGCCTAGTGTAATCTACTAACTAAATTAATCACGTACAGAGCATTCGGAAAGTATTCAGACCCCTTCCCTTTTTCCACATTTTGTTAGGTTACGGCCTCATTCTAAAATGGATTCAATAATTTTTCCCCCTCACCTACACACAATTACCCATAATGACAAAACGAAAACAGGTTTTTAGAAAATAAATACCTTATTTACATAAGTATTCCGACCCTTTGCTATGAGACTCGAAATTAAGTTCAGGTGCATCCTGTTTCCATTGATCATCCTTGAGGTGTTTCTTCAACTTGATTGGAGTCCATCTGTGGTCAATTTAATTGATTGAACATGATTTGGAAAGTCACACACCTGTCTATATAATGTCCCACGGTTGACAGTGCATGTCAGAGCAAAAACCAAACCATGAGGTCAAAGGAACTGTCCTAGAGCTCAGAGACTGGATTGTGTCGAGGCACAGATCTGGGGAAGGGTACCAAAAAATGTCTGCAGCATTGAAGGTCCCTAAGAATACAGTGCCTCCATCATTCTTGAATGGAAGAAGTTTGGAACCAACAAGACTCTTCTTAGAGCTGGCCGCCCAGCCAAACTGAGCAAACGGGGTAGAAGGGCCTTGGTCAGAGAGGTGACCAAGAACCCAATGGTCACTCTGACAGAGCTCCAGAGTTCCTCTGTAGAGATGGGAGAACCTTCCAGAAGGACAACCATCTCTGCAGCACTCAATCAATAAGGCCTTTATGGTAGAGTGGCCGGACGGAAACCACGCCTCAGTAAAAGGCACATGACAGCCTACTTGGAGTTTGCCAAAAGGCACCTAAAGACTCTCAGACCATGAGAAACAAGATTCTCTGGTCTGATTAAACCAAGATTCAACTCTTTGGCCGGAATGCCAAGTGTCACGTCTGGAGGAAACCTGGCACCATCCCTACGGTGAAGCATGGTGGTGGCAGCATCATGCTGTGGGGATATTTTTAGCGTCAAGGACTGGGAGACTAGTCAGGATTGAGGGAAAGATGAACGGAGTAAAGTACAGAGGGATCCTTGATGAAAACCTGCTCCAGAGGGCTCAGGACCTCAGACTAGGGCAAAGGTTCACTTTCCAACAGGACATTGACCCAAAGCACACAGCCAAGACAATGCAGGAGTGGCTTCGGGACAAGTCTCTAAATGTCCTTGAGTGGCCCAGCCAGAGCCATGACTTAAACCCAATCAAACATCTCTGGAGAGACCTGAAAACAGCTGTGACCCTCCCCATCCAATCTGACAGAGCTTGAGAGGATCTACTGAGAAGAATGGGAGAAACTCCCCAAATATAGGTGTGCCAAGCATGTAGCGTAAGACACAAGTAATCACTGCCAAAGCTGCTTCAACAAAGTCCTGAGTAAAGGGTCTGAAAACTTATATAAATGTGATGTTTCATTTCATTTTATAAATTTGCTAAATAATCTAAAAACCTGTTTTCGCATCATCATTACGGCATATTGTGTGTAGATTGATGAGGATTGATTTAATCCATTTTAGAATAAGGCTGTAACGTAACAAAATGTGGAAAAAGTCAAGGGGTCTGAATACTACCGAATGCACTGTATATCAGACCTATCAGACGCAATATTGTCCACAAAAAAAACAACAGTCTATGACAATATTGTACATAATACAGAATAGTTGTGACATTAACATGTTTCCTTGTTGTCTTATCTTGTCAGATGAGAGATTCCTACCTCATCCTGGATGAATATGTAAGTCCTTTTCATCAATCTGTTATTTTACGTGATACTCACACTACCTTCCAAGTCTTAGCAAGCCCTTTAAAGTAGACAGTCCTTATCCATCCGTCCTCATCCATCAGTCCTCATCCATCAGAACTATTGAACAGCCATCTAAATGCTCTCATCGATTGAGATGTAAAGACATGCACCTTCCCATATTAAGTCCCAGAGTAGTCTATGACTTCAATCTTTAATCAGGGGATTTACAGGCTTTGAGATGGGTGAAAGGAGATGTGGATTTGCAGATATTTATGTTAGTATTAGACATGAGGTTTCATAGTAGTGAATTACTTTGATAATGAACGACCGTGTTAAGATTCTCTTTTCTGAGCCGTTGGTAACACGTCATAATAACTTTCCTTAATAAGCCTTTATAAATGCTTATACATTCTTTATAAATGATTATACATTTTCTAAATGCTTATGAATTATATGTTTTGATGTGCTTTTTTTTAGATGCGTTTCCTGGATTGCAGAGAGGGGAGGAAGGATCCATCCAAGTCCATCCTTGATGTTGGCGTGGAGGAGGCCATTCAGTTCAGTGGCTTTGATGAGAAGATGTTCCTAAAGAGAGGAGGGAAATATGTGTGGAGCAAAGCTGACATGCGGCTGGAGTGGTGATCCACACATTGTAATCAATTCCACTTTTTGTTTGTACTTGTGTGTGTTTTTATTTGTATAGACAGTTGTATTTAATGGATAACATAAATAGGAAAACAAATAAAATAATAACTGTAGGCTACACCAACATTAGTTTCCATTCATACAAAGTGTCAGGTAAATTTCCACAGTAGATTTGCTGTGGTAAGCCAGGAAATACTTGTATTCAATTGTATGGAATGCTTGTCAAATAGATAAATTGTCCTTAGTTCAAAAAGGGACTACATTGTTCTGATGATAATACCAACCAGAGGGTGAACATATCTTTGTTTGCAAGCAGGACTAAGGTAGTACCAACATCGTTTAGGGAGTGGTAATGAGGTGACCAATAATGGTTGCAGTTGAGATCAGCTGTGTGGGCAAATTTAGAACATATTGATAGCTGGTGATAATCTAGTGACGTCGATGGTTGCAATAGACCCCTTGTTATTTGATTATATTCCAATACATTCTTTAGGCTATCCATTAGCCTATCCATTCTCACATAATGGAATGGAAAGTCACACACCTGTCTATATAATGTCCCACGGTTGACAGTGCATGTCAGAGCAAAAACCAAACCATGAGGTCAAAGGAACTGTCCTAGAGCTCAGAGACTGGATTGTGTCGAGGCACAGATCTGGGGAAGGGTACCAAAAAATGTCTGCAGCATTGAAGGTCCCTAAGAATACAGTGCCTCCATCATTATTGAATGGAAGAAGTTTGGAACCAACAAGACTCTTCTTAGAGCTGGCCGCCCAGCCAAACTGAGCAAACGGGGTAGAAGGGCCTTGGTCAGAGAGGTGACCAAGAACCCAATGGTCACTCTGACAGAGCTCCAGAGTTCCTCTGTAGAGATGGGAGAACCTTCCAGAAGGACAACCATCTCTGCAGCACTCAATCAATAAGGCCTTTATGGTAGAGTGGCCGGACGGAAACCACGCCTCAGTAAAAGGCACATGACAGCCTACTTGGAGTTTTGTGTGACTTAATTCATAGGAAAATACATTTTTGGCAGGCAAACATCGGGAACAATCTTTTGAAAGCATTCTGTTTTTCAACATTGTGTTAGGTGTAATTACATGGATGTATCTAGTGAACAATGGATGAGCAACAATGGGAGTGACGGATAGAAGTAGTCACGACAGGTGTAATCAAGCCTTACATCAAAGTTGCCTGAAGCTGAATGGAAAGTGCTATGCTCTGACCAGTTATTCAGAATAAAATCCTCTGTGACTGTCTAATTCACATATGTTAGCTTACCAATTTGGACCCAAAACAAACACATTCTACACATTTACAAATGACCTGTTTAAAGTATTATTACAACCATGGTGTTATTTTGTTACTGAAGCTATCAGCAGAGCCTTGTCTGGCAGCGAAACAGTTCATTCAGCCTCATTTATTACCTTTAACCCTTGTGTGGTGTTTGTATCTGGGGGACCTATTTTCAATGTTTACTAAAAGAAAAGTGATACAATGAATTATTTTTTCAACCTGAGACTCATTGGCTCATTTTCTGTGAAGAACATGTAAAACACATTTTCATTGAGTGCACACTGTGCACCGTCCTACACATTTATATTACATATGTGGTGTTCTGGTCTTACTGAACCCGAGGGTAATGAAAGTGTGGAAAAGTGTGTGTGTGTGTGTGTGTGTGTGTGTGTGTAGGTGAAAACAAGTAAAATTGAAACAAAAAAGGTTTGCTGTGTGCCTTCACTCTTGTCTTCCTCCTCCTTGGGCCTGTTGTTTCAACATAGCACCTGCCTGTCTCCTGCTTTTCTCACACTCTTTACCCTTTGTGGTGTGTGAAACTACACAATGTCTTACGGGAACCTGCACAATGTTATTACAATACATTATTTCGATACATTGTAAAAAATGCAGTATTTTCCCACACTACCCAAGCCAAATGCAAATTGGGGGAGGGACACAACAAATAAATAGCTTTGCATGTGTGGCTCCTTACCACAATCAATCAGTATGGCAAAAATAATCTCTGCTCAGAGGGCCTTAAACATTTTTTTTGCAGAGAGAAGCTAGTGTGGTTTGAGCGTCTTCTATGTCAATTCGGAGTCTGACAGTGAAATGGAAGAGGAGGTTGAGATTGACCCTCAGCCAGCCCCAGGACCATCCCATCAGCAGCCAGCTCCAGGAAACTGCCAGAGAACTTTTCCGTGCAACAATGTCTCTGGAAAACTTCCACATTATTTCCAGGATTATCCGCTTCGATAACCGAGACACCAGACCAGCTCGGCGGCACAGAGGCAAGCTAGCTGCAATCAGGTCAGTGCAGAGAGACAAGCTAGTTGCAATCAGGTCAGTGTGGGACAAGTGGGTGGACCGCCTTCCCCTGTTTTACAACCCTGGGCCCAACGCTACTGTTGATGAGCAGCTTATGACATTTAGGGGCCTCTGCCCCTTCAGGCAGTACATACCGCAAAATATGGAATGAAGATCTGGGCTGCCTGTGATGATGCTTCATCATATGCGTGGAACTTGAAGTGTATACGGGGAAGCCAGAGGGAGAAGTCCGTGAGAAGAACCAAGGGATGCGGGTTGTCCTGGACTTGACACAAGAACTCCGTGGCCACAACATCACATGCGACAACTTTTTTACTTTGCACAAGCTCGGACAGGAGCTCCTCAAGAGGAAGCTGACGATGGTAGGAACAGTACGAAAAAACAAGCCAGAGCTCCCACCTCAGCTGTTGAATTCCATATTCCTCTAAGTTTGTGTTCACAGCCGACACGTCCCTAGTGTCCTACGTGCCAAAGAAAGGCAAAAATGTGGTACTCATGAGTACGCTGCATAGAGATAGGATAATCTGTGGCCAGGAACATCAAAAAACACAAATCTAAATGGTTTACAATGCCACAAAAGGAGGGGTGGACAATTTAGACAAGCTGGTGACTTGCTACAGCTGCAAAAGAAGAATCCTACGCTGGCCACTTGGGATATTCTTCACCATCGTGGACATCTCGGTGAACAACGCGTTTGTCATCTGGATGGCATTGAACCCAGATTGGAAAAGAGGTAAGCTCCAGAGGAGACTGCTTTTTCTCGAGGAGCTGGGCAAAGCGTTGGTAAGACCTCAAATCCAGTGGAGGCAACATATCCCTAGGACCCCAGCTTCTGCAGCCATGGTGAGGAGGATTCAGGAGGAGAATGCTGGTGGCCCATCCGCCTGACCCACAGAAACAACTCCAATACCGGAAGCAAGTGTGTGTGATTTTGTTGCTTGTGTGTGTGTCTGACTCTCCTACCTTGGCCCGCTGTAACTAAATATGTGAGTGAGTGAGTTAGTAAAATTCCTGATTGCAGCCGGTAGCAACAAGAAGAAGCGCTGCAATGTGTGTGGACCCAAGAAGGAGGTAGCAGAGGTAAATATTAACCATGTACACTGTCTATATTGCTTGTAATTGAAGTCAACAACTAGGTATTAAGTATTTTTTACGAAAATTGTTATGGCTGTATTGTTTTAAAAACCCAATAATGTGGTAGGTCCATCAGACCTGCGAACATTGGGTGAAGAACAAAAACATGAACACCATACAAGGGTTAAAAAAACATAGCTGATATGGCTGACTTGCTTAAACAAATGTGGTTTCTACTGACAATTGAGATGTACAAACCATGGCATAAGGGGACGACAAGCGGATAAGACGCAATCTGTAATTTCGATTAAGACATTAATGAGCGAGTTAGGACGGACGTAGTCAATATAACTATTTGTTCAGCACTTTTGAAATGAACAGCGACAGAATTCAGAACATGGGCCATTCTCACAGTATTCTCCCTGGACACCAAGTCAGAACCATAGGATAAATAAATGGGGCACATAAGCAGACAATGAAAGCTCTTACAATATTTGATGATAACATTTTCTCTAAAACAGGCTATAGGCTACATGTGCACCACCAAGTCAGAACAGTAGGCTAAGTTATGAAGGGGAAAGGGACCAAATTATTAGGGTGAGGTACATGGGCTACTAACAACTTACTACACAACATACACTTAGTATTACTTTCTTAGCTACAGAATGCATATCTCCCTGGCATATTACATCCTTTCTGCAGCAGCATACAAGACATTTTTGGACTCACCTTGTTGTGAGGTGCTCACTGGTATTCTCTGGATTTATAGTGCTTTCAAGACAACTGGGAACTCAGAAAAAAATAAGGTTGAATCATGACGTCAGTGATTTCCCAACATGGAATTCCGAGTTGGATGACTGTTCAAAACGTTATTTTCCCAGTCGGAGCAAATTCTTTCCCGAGATCCCAGTTTTTCTGAACTCGCTGGAGTCTGAGATTTCCCAGTTCAGAGTTTACAGTTGTTTTGAAAGCCGCAGAAATCATGCTGGATTGACAGCATGGCCAATGTATTCAACCTTTTCTGGCCCATGGTGTTGCATGTGATTGTTTACACTTTTAAGCTTGGAAAAGAGACTCTTAAACTCAGACCACACACCCTCTCCACTGAATAGCAGGCTAATGAGTGCTTTGCAATGCTTGCAGTTAAACACTGATTACCTCAAAACCCCCATTGTTGAATTTGAGATTTCAAACTTGTTGTGTAAAGTTTATGTCCAATGGCCGATGAGCACTGATACGTCTTATCTATCATTTCTCTTCATATGACAAGGTTTGAAAAGGATTTGCCAGTAGATTGTCGACTTGATTCATGATGATGACTGCTTCTCTAGCTTGCTAGCTATGATTTTGAAAGTATGATCATTCCAATCAAAGCTACTGTAGATATAACTTGATTTGACGTCTTTTTATCTGTGGCCAATGACAGGAAACCACTCACCCAGAGGCGGCTCTCCTAGTGGCCGGAGACTTTAATGCGGGAAACTTAAATCAGTTCTACCAAATCTCTATCAACATGTGCAACCAGAGGGAAAAAAAATTCTAGATCACCTGTACTCCACACACAGAGACCGTACAAAGCTCTCCTTCGCCCTCCATTTAGTAAATCTGACCACAACTCTAGCCTCCTGATTCCTGCTTACAAGCAAAAATTAAAGCAGGAAGCACGGTCTATAAAAAAATGGTCAGATGAAGCAGATGCTAAACTACAGGACTGCTTTGCTATCAGACTGGAACATGTTCCGGGATTCTTCCAATGACATTGAGGAATACACCACATCAGTCACTGGCTTTATCAATAAGTGCATTGAGGACGTCGTCCCCACAGTGACTGTACCTACATACCCCAACCAGAAGCCATGGATTACAGGCAACATTCACACTGAGCTAAAGGGTAGAGCTTCCGCTTTCAAGGTGCGGGACTCTAACCTGGAAGCTTACAAGAAATCCCGCCATGCCCTGAGACGAACCATCAATTGGGCAAAGCGTCAATACAGGGCTAAGATAGAATCATACTACACCAGCTCCGACGATCGTCGGATGTGGCAGGGCTTGCAAACTATTACAGACTACAAAGGGAAGCACAGCCGCGAGCTGTCCAATGACACGAGCCTACCAGACGAGCTAAATCACTTCTATACTCGCTTCGAGGCAAGCAACACTGAGGCATGCATGAGAGCATCAGCTGTTCCGGACGACTGTGTGATCACACTCTCCGTAGCCGACATGAGTAAGACCTTTAAACAGGTCAACATGCACAAGGCTGCGGGGCCAGACGGATTACCAGAACGTGTGCCAAGAACACAAAGACAACCTGCCTAAATGACTACAGCCCCGTAGCACTCACGTCCGTAGCCATGAAGTGCTTTGAAAGGCTGGTAATGGCTCACATCAACACCATTATCCCAGAAACCCTAGACCCGCTCCAATTTGGATACCGCCCAAACAGATCCACAGATGATGCCATCTCTATTGCACTCCACACTGCCCTTTCCCACCTGGACAAAAGGAACACCTATGTGAGAATGCTATTCATTGACTACAGTTCAGCGTTCAACACCATAGTACCCTCAAAGCTCATCACCAAGCTAAGGATCCTGGGACTAAACACCTCCCTCTGCAACTGGATCCTGAACTTCCTGACAGGCCGGCCCCAGGTGGTGAGGATAGGTAGCAACACATCTGTCACGCTGATCCTCAACACTGGAGCTCCCCAGGGGTGCGTGCTCAGTCCCCTACTGTACTACCTGATCACCCACGACTGCATGGCCAGGCACGACTCCAACACCATCATTACATTTTCTGACGACACAACAGTGGTAGGCCTGATCACCGACAACGACGAGACAGCCTATAGGGAGGAGGTCAGAGACCTGGCCGGGTGGTGGCAGAATAACAACCCTATCCCTCAATGTAACCAAGACTAAGGAGATGATTGTGGACTACAGGAAAAGGAGTCCCGAGCACGTCCCCATTCTCATCACCGGGGCTGTAGTGGAGCAGGTTGAGAGCTTCAAATTCCTTGGTGTCCACATCAACAACAAACTAGATCAAAGCCCTTCTTATATCAGCTGATGGCTGATATAACGGTGGCTAGGAAAAACTCCCTAGAAAGGCCAAAACCTAGGAAGAAACCTAGAGAGGAACCAGGCTATTCGGGGTGGCCAGTCCTCTTCTGGCTGTGCCGGGTTGAGATTATAACAGAACATGGCCAAGATGTTCAAATGTTCATAAATGACCAGCATGGTCAAATAATAATAATCACAGTAGTTGTTGAGGGTGCAGCAAGTCAGCACCTCAGGAGTAAATGTCAGTTGGCTTTTCATAGCCGATCATTAAGAGTATCTCTACCGCTCCTGCTGTCTCTAGGGAGTTGAAAACAGCAGGTCTGGGACATGTAGCACGTCCGGTGAACAGGTCAGGGTTCCATAGCCGCAGGCAGAACAGTTTAAACTGGATCAGCAGCACGGCCAGGTGGACTGGGGACAGCAAGGAGTCATCATGCCAGGTAGTCCTGAGGCATGGTCCTAGGGCTCAGGTCCTCTGAGAAAGAGAAAGAAAGAGAGAATTAGAAAGAGCATACTTAAATTCACACAGGACACCGGATAAGGCAGAAGTACTCCAGATATAACAAACTAACCCTAGCCCCTCGACACATAAACTACTGCAGCATAAATACTGGAGGTTGAGACAGGAGGGGTCAGGAGACACTGTGGCCCCATCCGATGATACCCCCGGACAGGGCCAAACAGGAAGAATATAACCCCACCCACTTTGCCAAAACACAGCCCCCACACCACTAGAGGGATATCTTCAACCCCTGTCTGGGGTCGCCACCTCAGACAGGAAGATCACGTCAGTGACTCAACCCACTCAAGTAACGCACCCCTCCTAGGGATGGCATGAAAGAGCACCAGTAAGCCAGTGACTCAGCCCCTGTAATAGGGTTACAGGCAGAGAATCCCAGTGGAGAGAGGGGAACCGGCCAGGCAGAGACAGCAAGGGCGGTTCGTTGCTCCAGAGCCTTTCCGTTCACCTTCATACTCCTGGGCCAGACTACACTCAATCATATGACCCACTTGTAACGGGTGTAGTCTTCTGAAGAGGAGGAATCAGACCAAAGCGCAGCGTGGTAAGTGTTCATGACTTTTTATTAAAAAGAACACTGAAACAAAACTGACAAAGTGAATCAACGAAACCGAAACAGTCCTGTCAGGTACTAAACAGAAAACAACTACCCACAACACAATGGAGGGAAAAAGCTACCTAAGTATGGTTCCCAATCAGAGACAACGATAGTCAGCTGTCTCTGATTGAGAACCATACCCTACCAAAACAAAGATATACAAAACATAGAAAAAATAACATAGAATGCCCACCCAAATCACACCCTGACCAAACCAAAATAGAGACATAAAAAGCTCTCTACGGTCAGGGCGTGACACCACTGAAGAGATGAGTCTTCAGTAAAGACTTAAAGGTTGAGAACGAGTCTGTATCTCTCACATGGGTAGGCAGACCATTCCATAAAAATGGAGCTCTATAGGAGAAAGCCCTGCCTCCAGCTGTTTGCTTAGAAATTCTAGGGACAATTAGGACAATTAGCCTGCGTCTTGTGTACGTGTGGGTATGTACGGCAGGACCAATCGGAAAGATAGGTAGGAGCAAGCCCATGTAATGCTTTGTAGGTTAGCAGTAAAACCTTGAAATCAGCCCTTGCCTTAACAGTAAGCCAGTGTAGGGAGGCTAGCACTGGAGTAATATGATCACATTTTGTGGTTCTAGTTAGGATTCTAGCAGCTGTAATTAGCAGTAACTGAAGTTTATTTAGTGCTTTATCCGGGTAACCGGAAAGTAGAGCATTGCAGTAGTCTAACCTAGAAGTAACAAAAGCATGGATTAATTTTTATGCATAATTTTTGGACAGAAATTTTCTGATTTTTGCAATGTTACAAAGATGGAAAAAAGCTGTCCTTGAAACAGTCCTGATATACTCGTCAAAAGAGAGATCAGGGTCCAGAGTAACGCCGAGGTCCTTCACAGTTTTATTTGAGACGACTGTACAACCATCAAGATTAATTGTCAAATTCAACAGAAGATCTCTTTGTTTCTTGGGACATAGAACAAGCTTCCCTGTTTTCTCAGAGTTTAAAGAGGAAAGTTTGCAGCCATCCACTTAGCGAGGGCAATTTTGGGGCTTCACCATGTTTCATTGAAATGTACAGCTGTGTGTCATCCGCATAGCAGTGAAAGTTAACATTATGTTTTCGAATGACATTCCCAAGAGGTAAAATATATAGTGAAAAATAGTGGTCCTAAAACGGAACCTTGAGGAACACTGAAATTTACAGTTGCTTTGTCAGAGGACAAACCGTTCACAGAGACGAACTGATATCTTTCCGACAGATAAGATCTAAACCAGGCCAGAACTTGTCCGTGTAGACCAATTTGGGTTTCCAATCTCTCCAAAAGAATGTAGTGATCGAGGGTATCAAAAGCAGCACTAAGGTCTAGGAGCACGAGAACAGATGCAGAGCCTCAGTCTGATGCCATTAAAAGGTCATTTACCATCTTCACAAGTGCAGCCTCAGTGCTATGATGGAGTCTAAAACCAGACAGATGCATTTCGTATACATTGTTTGTCTTCAGGACGGCAGTGAGTTGCTGCGCAACAGCTTTTTGAATATTTTAATATTCAATAAAATTTGAATATTATCTGCTATGACTACAAGGTCCGATAGGAATTCAGGGAACTCAGTGAGGAACGCTGTATATGGCCCAGGAGGCCTGTAAACAGTAGCTATAAAAAGTGATTGAGTAGGCTGCATAGATTACATGGCTAGAAGCTCAAAAATTACATTTATTTTTAACGTTACAGAATTCGTTCACTTGGCTATAATATGAGACGGCGCTCAGAAATTAGCATTATGTCTCCTCTATCTTGGAGTCCACAGAAACCCAAAATAACCACAGAAATATTCCCTTACCTTTGATGTTCTTCGATCAGAAGATGTGGAAGGAGTTATACTTACCAAAAAATGCATTTGGTTTTCAAGTCTGTGTCTTTAGGTTATCAAACGCGACAAATTCCGGTTGAAACGCAGCCAAAATTCTAGTGGACGCGCATCAAAACTTCAAAATTACATATTATATGTCGACTAAACTGGTCAAACTAAGTGCAGAATCAAGCTTTAGCATATTCTAAACGTGCAAAACAATCCTTGGCTCGAACAGACAACCCGACATTGTTTGGTCAGTCCTGGAAGAAAGAGAGAGCCGGACCCGACGCGCGCATGAAAGCACATGTATTTTCGCGCGACCCGAAGGTTTCAGCCCGCCAAAAGTCGAGGGAGCGCGTGATTCTCACAAAGACACTGAAAGGAGACACCGCGCTGAACAGATAGAAACTGTTCCCAGATCTGTAGCTGGTTGGGAAGGGTGTGGGCGATGACGTCAAAGTTGGCCCAACTTTCATGACGACAAGAGAGAGTTTGGGAGAATGGCTGCCCTGAGAGTTCTGCTTTACATACAGACATAATTTGAACGGTTTTAGAAACTTTAGAGTGTTTTCTATTCAATAATAATTATTATATGCATATATTAGAACTTTTTGACAGATTTTTTTTCTGTTTACTATGGGCACGCAATTCCTCCAAAAGGGGCAGTAGTCAGCCCTATCTTTAACAGGTTTTAAGCCATGTTTCAGTCAGGCCAATCACATCAAGATAATGATCCGTGATTAGTTCATTGACTATAACTGCCTTTGTAGTGAGGGATCTAACATTAAGTAGCCCTATTTTGAGATGTGAGGTATCACGATCTCTTTCAATAATGGCAGAAATGGAGGAGGTCTTTATCCTAGTGAGATTGCTAAGGCGAACACTGCCATGTTAAGTTTTGCCCAACCTAGGTCGAGGCACAGGCAAGGTCTCAATGGGGATAGCTGAGCTGACTACACTGACTGTGCTAGTGGCAGACTCCACTAAGCTGGCAGGCTGACTAACAGCCTGCTGTCTGGCCTGCACCCTATTTCATTGTGGAGCTAGAGCCCTGTCTATGTTGGTAGATAAGATGAGAGCACCCCTCCAGCTAGGATGGAGTCTGTCACTCCTCAGCAGGCCAGGCTTGGTCCCTGAAAGAGGGACAATTATCTACAAATTCTATATTTTGTGAGGGGCAGAAAACAGTTTTCAACCAGCGATTGAGTTGTGAGACTCTGCTGTAGAGGTCATCACTCCCCTTAACTGGGAGGGGGCCAGAGACAATTACTCGATGCTGACACATCTTTCTAGCTGAATTACACGCTGAAGCTATGTTGCGCTTGGTGACCTCTGGCTGTTTCATCCTAACATCGTTGGTGCCGACGTGGATAACAATATCTCTATACTCTCTAAACTCTCCAGTTTTAGCTTTAGCCAGCACCATCTTCAGATTAGATTTAACGTGGGTAGCCCTGTCCCCTGGAAACAGTGTATGATTGCTGGATGATTCGTTTTAAATCTAATACTGCGGGTAATGGAGTCGCCAGTGACTAGGGTTTTCAATTTGTCAGAGCTAATGGTGGGAAGCTTCGGCGTCTCAGATCCCGTAAGGAGAGGAGAAGAGACAAGAGAAGGAGAGGAGTAGAGACAAGAGAAGGAGATGAGTAGAGACAAGAGAAGGAGAGGCCTCAGACTCCGACTCAGTTGCTTAATGGGGAAAACCGGTTGAAAGTTTATTTCGGCTGAATGAATGACACCGGTTGAGCATTCCTACAGCATTCCTACAGCATTTCCTTCCAGAAGCCATGAGAAAGTTGTCCGGCTGCGGGGGACCGTGCGAGGGGATTTATTCTAACGTTCCTATCTGTACTTACTGGTGGCACAGACGCTGTTTCATCCTTTCCTACACTGAAATTACCCTTGCCTAACGATTGCGTCTGAAGCTGGGCTTGTAGCACAGCTATCCTCGCGGTAAGGCGATCGTTCTCCTGTATATTATGAGTACAGCGACTGCAATTAGAAGGCATCATGTTAAAGTTACTACTTAGCTTTGGCTGTTGGAGGTCCTGACGAACCATGTCCAGATAAAGCGTCCGGAGTGAAAAAGTTGAATGAAAAATAAGTTGAGTGAGGGAAAAACTAAAAACATAAACGGTAATTAAAAAGTAAAAAACGTAAAGTTGTCAGGTAGCAAAGTAAGGTTGGCAACAAAACGCACAGCAAGACTTAAGCAAGTCTGCAAGTTGTCACCGGAAATGACAAGCAGTGTATTCTCTATATATTGGTCCAAACACACCAAGACAGTCGTGAAGAGGGCACAACAAAGCCTATTCCCCCTCGGAAAACTAAAAAGATTTGGCATGGGTCCTGAGATCCTCAAAAGGTTCTACAGCTGCAACATCGAGAGCATCCTAATCGGTTGCATCACTGCCTGGTATGGCAATTGCTTGGCCTCCGACTGCAAGGCACTTCAGAGGGTAGTGCATAAGGCCCAGTACATCAATGGGGCAAAGCTGCCTGCCATCCAGGACCTCTACACCAGGCGGTGTCAGAGGAAGGCCCTTAAAATGGTCAAAGACCCCAGTCACCCCAGTCATAGACTGTTCTCTCTACTACCGCATGGCAAGCGGTACAGGAGTGCCAAGTCTAGGACAAAAAGGCTTCTCAACAGTTTTTACCCCCAAGCCATAAGACTCCTGAACTGGTAACCAAATGGTTACCCAGACTATTTGCATTGTGTTACCCCCCCAACCCCTCTTTTACACTGCTTCTACTCTGTTTATCTTATATGCATAGTCACTTTAACTATACATTAATGTACATACTACCTAAATTGGCCCGACCAACCAGTGCTCCCGCACATTGGCTACATGGGCTATTTGCATTGTGTCCCACCACCCCTCTTTTTACGCTTCTGTTACTATCTGTTCATCATATATGCAGTCACTTTAACGATACCTACATGTACATACTACCTCAATAAGCCTGACTAACAGGTGTCTGTATATAGCCTTGCTACTCTTTTTTCAAATGTCTTTTTACTGTTGTTTTATTTCTTTACTTACCTACACACACACACATACCTTTTTTTCTTATTTTTCCCCCGCACCATTGGTTAGAGCCTGTAAGTAAGCATTTCACTGTAAGGTCTACAGCTGTTGTATTCGGCGCACGTGACAAACAGCAAAAAGGAGACCATGTTTATATGCAGCTTTATTAGCACAATGATAATTTGTTTCTCCATTGTTTGCAAACTGGTATGTGACATATATTAATGCCTGGGGTGTATTCATTCTGCCAATTCTGTTTAAAACCTTTCTTAAACGGGAGCAAACGGAACGAAATGGGGATAAACAATTTATCCAATAGAAACTCTTGTTTGCAACTGTTGGACTAATGATTATACCCTAGATCAGCTAGATGCAGGCAAGATTGTGCAAGGCGGTATTGAATGTGTTAATGTCTGTCACCTTGATTACTCAAATTTCTCCCGAACTGTGCACCTACGTTGTAAACTTTCATTCATAAGCTAGGTTGTATTAACCTCACGATGGGTATAGGGAAAAATGTTGTATCATGTAGTAGCCTAAACCTATCGATGTTACATTGAGCTGGGTGAATGGAATATGAATTACATCTAATTTGCTATTAATAGAAATAAGGCCACGCTCATGGAATGAATTATCGTCCTCCCTCATCTTAAACAGCAGCGACCCCAGTCTGAGGTCCTGAGCAGGTTTTCATCAAGGAACTGTCTGTACTTTGTTCCGTTCATCTTTCCCTCGATCCTGACTAGTTTCCCAGTCCCTGCCGCTGAAAAACATTCCCACAGCGTGATGCTGCCACCACGCTTCACCGTAGTGATGGTGCCAGGTTTCCTCCAGATGTGACACTTGGCATTCAGGCCAAAGAGTTCAATCTTGGTTTCATCAGACCAGAGAATGTTGTTTAGGTGCTTTTTGGCAAACTCCAAGCAGGCTGTCATGTGCCTTTTATGGGGGAGTGGCGTCCATCTGACCATTCTACCATAAAGGCCTGATTGGTTGAGTGCTGCAGAGATGGTTGTCTTTCTGGAAGGTTCTCCCATATCCAGAGAGAAACTTTGGAACTCTGTTAGAGTGAGCATCTGGTTCTTGGTCACCTCCCTGACCAAGGTCCTTTCCCCCCGATTGCTCAGTTTAGCCGTGCGGCTAGCTCTAAGAAGAGTCTTGGTGGTTCCAAACTTCTTCCATTTAAGAATGATGGAGGCCGCTGTGTTCTTGGGGACCGTCAATGCTGCAGACATTATTTGGTACTCTTCCCCAGATCTGTGCTTCGACACAATCCTGTCTCAGATCTCTACGGACAATTCCTTCAACCTGGAAGCTTGGTTTTTGCTCTGACATGCTCTGTCAACTAAAATGGATTACACAACATCTCCACAGCATAATGTTGCCACCACCATGTTAGTAATCCATTTTAGAATAAGACTAACGTAACAAAATGTGGAAAATGTCAAGGGGTCTGAATACTTTCCGAATGCACTGTATAGGTGTGTGCATGAGTGAGTACATGTGTGCTAAGGTGCAGAGTCAGTGCAGGTGGTCAGTACAGTTCAAATGTTTACCAGTCTGATGGCCTGTAGATAGAAACGGTCTCTGAGCCTTTTGGTAGCTGTAAATGTGCAGTAAATGTGTAATGGGCTCACTCCAATCCCCACTCCAAAAAGGATTGTTCCCAGGAGCCCTATGACGAGGGGTTCCCTTGGATCTGACATAAATTCTATGTTTCCTACAGTATATTGTCATCATCTCGATCTTTGTCTCATTAGATCTGGAGATCGTCAATAGGCCAATAGTCAGTCCCCTGATAAAACATCTTATATAAAGCAGACTTATATGCCTACATATGTTGCTACTGAAGCTGAATATGTATCAAGTAAAGCCAACATAGAAAACACAGAAGAAAATGAAAGCTAATACATACGCCTTTCTTGGTAGTACTATTCTGACCTGTTTATTTGCCTGTGGTGCAAAGCTGTCAAACTTTGTGCTTTTCTACAGTAAACAATAATTTTCCATTTATTGATATTGGGCCATAATGTCAATAAACAAATGTACAATTGTGAAATGCATCTCCTTAATTACAAAGGAATTGAACACAGTTAATACATTTGTATAGACATGTAATAGGCCTATTGCCTTAAAGCTTTGTCTGTAATGGCATTAATATGAAATGTAATTTAGCCTTTGTCCTTGCTGAACTTGCATAATATAAATAGTTCATTTCCGACCAGGCCATTGATAAGTGCACATTTGATAGCGAATGTTCACTCATAGTACCCCGTACAGTAGGAGGCAGTAATACACATTATGGGTGTAAACTCCCAAAAAGCCTTAAAGAAGAAGAATAAGAAGAAGGCGGCGCATAACACAACAAAAACGTTCGCTGACAAATGGCGTCTCTCCAGTGCGTCGCGCGGAGCAGCTGATTTTCCCCGTGTAGTTGCTAGGCATTTTCAAGGTAGGCACATCACCTTGGGATATTTACAATGTTATGCAGATGTAAGCTCGGTTTGTGTCTTGTGAATCACCGGTTTCGAGGCGGGTGAAAGGGACGTTGCTTAGTTGCAAAGGAGTCCTCAGACATTTTCATGATTTCCTCATGCAGCTAACGTTACTGTAACGGTCATTCGATACTGCTTGTCAGCTGTGGTTTTAATTCGCCTGCTTTCGTTATCCACGTAGTCGTATTTATATTGCATTGAATATCCTCTTCGTTTATTTCCAGGTGATACATGGTCGAATGTTTTAGCGTCTTCGTTTTGGACGGATACGTTTAGAAGTCACTACCAAAAACAATCTGTAACCACGGGTGTAATCATTAGTCCAAACAGTTGCAAAACGGACTGAAACGAGAGTTTCTAGTTGACAAATTCAGGTTGGTCCCTCCCCGCTTCGTTCAGTTTGCTTCCCGTTAAGAAACGTTTTGCAACATAATAGGCGTAATGAATATACACCTATAACGATACTCTGTCTGTCACAATGCCTCTCGAGTAGCAGCAATCAGCCACCTACATTTTATCCAGTTGATAACCTTCTGAAGTTCTGCTTTCATCGCTCCTGAGGTTATTTTATAACCAAGAACACGGCGCTGTCACAAAACGCCAGGTAATTTGGTTTATTTCCAATATGTGCACCACCGAGTCGTTCACATTATAGTTCTGTCTGAGAACCTTAACACTAACTGCGTTTCCCATACAGTCGAGGCTACACTGTTGTTGTATATTGTTTTAAGCTGAGAAGGACAATTAGAACGGATTTGCTTTGTGAAATACAGGCTGATATTGTCAGCTGCCCTCCAGTCAGGTGCAAGATGTCACAATTTCAGATGAACCAAACCTCACTCTTTACATTGTACAGGTAGGCTGCTGTGACACTTTTTGGTGCAGGAAAATAGTGTTGCGGCCTACTGTAGGCTTTTTGTTACAATATTAGGCCTACTGAAAATTACATGAGGCATTATAGGAGGGTGCCAACATGATTGGCTGTAGTTCTGGAATTACCTGTTGTCAGTAGCAAGCTGTTTTGCATTTTGTCGTTTTCATGTCTAGTTGATACTCCAGAGTTCTCCAAATTGTTTTGCCAAGACTATATGTTCATCAACTCAGGTGTACAACAGTGTTGATTTCATGAACTGCTGCTATTTGTGTTGCTGACACTGCAACCACATTATCATTATTCAAGAACAGTGGCTCTTCAGCAACCATGGGACTGATGCAGTGCTGATGTCAGATAGGCTGCTAGTTTTAATGTTGGATATATGATGTACAGCAAGGTGACACCCTGAAACATTGAGAGTTGATTATTCCCTTAGGCTACTGTTCTAGTGAGTAATCAACCAGAATAAGGGAAATGTAAGCGCTATGTAGTGATACTATACATATGAATATCAAAGGTTCCTGGTAATGTGAATCCATGACATTTATCAAGGAAAACATATTGCAACAAAACAAAAGATGATACACCATATAATACATGAGTACATCTCAATATTCATTTCAACCTGTTTGGACTGGTTGACTGCTCTCTCTCTGAGCTCTTAAATGTCATATGGTACCTTGCCATGGCATTTCCATTTGAAGCAGCCTCCCCCCAGGTAAAGTTTAGGCCTAGACATGAACAAAGAGCATGTCTGCACAGTCACCGTCAAAGCTGAGGACCCTTGTAGTGATGCATACATACCCATTCTCTGTCGCATCACCACTTACTCATCTTGCCCATACTGTACAATTTGAATCTGTTTTGCTGAACTACATGTGAGCTGTAATAGCGTGCTGGGAAGATCTCACACTTGAAAGGTGAATAGAGCCTGGCAGGCAGTCAGACAGGCATGCAGTAGGGATGGAGTTTCAAGGGATGAGGCAGGCATTATTCCCATTAGGGAACAAAATAAAACATATCCTACTCTAGCTATACATGGCCAAAAGATTGTTCTGTGAAAATCGGTTGCATTGAAATGAATTCACAGAGTGACAAGCCACTCTCAGGGGAAATGGACCTGGATTTGCATGAGGGGAAGAATGTTTTTCAATGGATGTGATGCTGGTAATGAGAGGCAGGCTGAGAACACAGTGTACCTGCCAGCCTCTTGGGAACACAATCCACATTACACTCCACAATCCCTCAGAACTGTGAGTCCTGCTCAAACATCCACCTGTACCATCAGAAAGCCCCAGTGAATAATACTGACTGACTGCAGCCTTGAGTATTTATTTTAATTTAAACAGGCATTGAATGTACCTGGGTGTAGGAGTGTGTATTGTGGTGGTGTCAAACACCACCATCCCCCTTTTCAGTAATAAATACTTTGGCATTTCGCAATGTGCCTCTAAGCATTTTGTTTTTTTGGGCGTGGCTTGGCATGTAACATGAACTGCTGTGGTTTTTAATGCTGCTATTGAATGAAAAGTTGCTTGGATTTGAGAAAGGAACCTCCTAATTAGTGGTCGACCGATTAATCAGAATGGCCGATTTAATTAGGGCCGATTTCAAGTTTTCATAACAATTGGAAATCGGTATTTTTGGGCTCTGATTTAGCCGATTTTAATTTTTTTACCTTTTGTGAATCCCAAACCCGCATGTGTAATCATTGCCTGAAACTAATTAGCATAACGCAACGGACATAAATATCCCTAGAAAATATTCCTATTCATGAAAATCACAAATTAAATATATTGAGACGCAGCTTATGTAACGGATGTGAAACTGCTAGCTTAGTTAGCAGTGTGCGCTAAATAGCGTTTCAATCGGTGACGTCACTTGCTCTGAGACCTTGAAGTAGTAGTTCCCCTTGCTCTGCAAGGGCCGCGGCTTTTGTGGAGCGATGGGTAACGATGCTTCGTGGGTGTCAGTTGTTGATGTGTGCAGAAGGTCCCTAGTTCGCGCCCGGGTATGGGCGAGGGGACGGTCTAAACTTGTACTGTTACATTGATGCTGTTGACCCGGATCACTGGTTGCTGCGGAAAAAGGAGGAAGGTCAAGAGGGGGTTGAGTGTAACAGATGTGAAACGGCTAGCTTAGTTAGCAGTGTGCGCTAAATAGCGTTTCAATCGGTGACGTCACTTGCTCTGAGACCTTGAAGTAGTAGTTCCCCTTGCTCTGCAGCCTTTTGTGGAGCGATGGGTAACGATGCTTCGTGGGTGCTTCGTGGGTGTCAGTTGTTGATGTGTGCAGAAGGTCCCTGGTTCGCACCCGGGTATGGGCGAGGGGACGGTCTAAAATTATACTGTTACACTTAGCCTTTTGTTAATCACCCTGTCATCTCAGATTTTCTAAATATGCTTTACAGCCAAAGCTAGACAAGCATTTGTGTAAGTTTATCGATAGCCTAGCATAGCATTATGCCTTGCTAGCAGCAGGCAACCTTGTCACGGAAATCAGAAAAGCAATCAAATTAAATCGTTTACCTTTGATGAACTTCAGATGTTTTCACTCACGAGACTCCCAGGTAGATAGCCAAAGTTCATTTTTTACCAGAAGAGTATTTTTGTAGGCGAAATAGCTCCATTTGTTCTTCACGTTTGGCTGAGAAATCGCCCGGAAATTGCGGTCAACACAACGCTGAAAAATATTCCAAATTAGCTCCATAATATCGACAGAAACATGGCAAACATTGTTTATAATCAATCCTCAAGGTGTTTTTCTAATATCTATTTGATAATATATACATCGGGACAATTCGTCTTTCAGTAGGACCGATTGGAGTAATGGCTACCTCTGTATTTTACGCGAGAATCTCTCTCGGAGCCACCATGTGACCACTTACGCAATGTGGCCGCCTACGGCTATTCTTCAACATAAATGCGTAAAACTACGTCACAATGCTGTAGACACCTTGGGGAATACGTAGAAAGCGTAAGCTCGTTGATAGTACATTCACAGCTGAATAGGGACTCATTGGAACGCAGTGCTTTCAAAACCTGGGGCACTTCCGGATTGGATTTTTCTCAGGCTTTCGCCTGCAACATCAGTTCTGTTATACGCACAGACAATATCTTTACAGTTTTGGAAACGTTAGTGTTTTCTATCCAAAGCTGTCAATTATATGCATATTCTAGCATCTTGTCCTGACAAAATATCCCATTTAAAACGGGAACTTTTTTTCCAAAAATGAAAATACTGCCCCCTAGTACCAACAGGTTTTAATATAAATATTTATTTTTATTTATTTGTTAAATATATATTTTTAATACCTTTTTATTTAACTAGGCAAGTCAGTTAAGAACACATTCTTATTTTCAATGACGGCCTAGGAACAGTGGGTTAACTGCCTTGTTCAGGGGCATAACGACAGAGTTTCACCTTGTCAGCTCGGGGGACCCAATCTTGCAACCTTACAGTTAACTAGTCCAACGCTCTAACCACCTGCCTCTCATTGCACTCCACGAGGAGCCTGCCTGTTACGCGAATGCATTAGAAGCCAAGGTAAGTTGCTAGCTAGCATTAAACTTATCTTATAAAAATCAATCAATCACTAGTTATAACTACACATGGTTGATGATATTACTTGTTTATCTAGCGTGTCCTGCGTTGCATATAATCGATGCAGCGCTGGGGGATGATTTAACAAAGCGCATTTGCGAAAAAAGCACAATCGTTGGACGACTGTACCTAACCATAAACACCAATGCCTTTCTTAAAATCAATACATAGAAGTATATATTTTTAAACCTGCATATTTAGCTAAAAGAAATCCAGGTTAGCAGGCAATATTAACCAGGTGAAATTGTGTCACTCCTCTTACGTTCATTGCACGCAGAGTCAGGGTATATGAAACAGTTTAGGCCGCCTGGCTCATTGTGAACTTATTTGCCAGAATTGTATGTAATTATGACAACATTGAAGGTTGTGCAATGTAACAAGAATATTTAGACTTAAGGATGCCACCCGTTAGATAAAATACAGAACGGTTCCGTTTTTCACTGAAATAATAAACATTTTGTTTTCGAAGTGATAGTTTCCAGATTCAACCATATTAATGACCAAAGGCTAATATTTCTGTGTGTTATGTTATAATTAAGTCTATGATTTGATAGAGCATTCTGACTGAGCGATGGTAGGCAGCAGCAGAATCGTATGCATTTATTTAAACAGCACTTTCGTGCGCTTTGCCAGCAGCTCTTCGCAAGCACAGCGCTGTTTATGACTTCAAGCATAATGACTATCAGCCTAATGACTGGTGTAACCGATGTGAAATAGCTAGCTAGTTAGCGGGGTGCGCACTAATAGCGTTTCAAACGTCACTCGCTCTGAGACTTGGAGTAGTTATTCCCCTTGCACTGCAAGGGCTGCGCCTTTTATGGAGCGATGGGTAACGCTGCTTCGAGTGTGGCTGTTGTCGATGTGTTCCTGGTTCGAGCCCAGGTAGGGGCGAGGAGAGGGACGGATGCTATACTGTTACACTGGCAATACTATAGTGCCTATAAGAACATCCAATAGTCAGAGGTATATGAAATACAAATGTTATAGAGCGAGAGAGAGTCCTATAAATACTATATTAACTACAACCTAAAACCTCTTACCTTGGAATATTGAAGTCTCATTTTAAAAGAAACCACCAACTTTCATATGTTCTCATGTTCTGAGCAAGGAACTCAAATGTTAGCTTTTTTTTTTTTTACATGGCACATATTGCACTTTTACTTCTCCAACTCTTTGTTTTTGCATTATTTCAACCAAATTGAACATGTTTCATTATTTATTTGAGGCTAAATTGATTTTATTGTTGTATTATATTAAATTAAAATAAGTGTTCATTCAGTATTGTGGTAATTGTCATTATTACAAATAAATACATGTAAAAAATCAGCCGATTTTTAAATCAGTATCGGCTTTTTTGGTCCTCCAATAATCGGTCTCAGCGTTGAAAAATCATAATTGGTCGACCTCTACTCCTAATGGTATTTTATTGAATGAAGGGATTCTTGGCTGCTGTACATTTAGGCTACTCAATCATAATGTATTGATCATTGTCACTAAATAAACATTAGGGCCAACTTTGCCATTTCCTCTGGTAGGCTAGTTCTATAAAGATATGCCATGTTGATGTTATACATGACTGGGCAATTCCAGCATGTTGAAATTGTTGGTAAGCTTATGCCATGCACTGCCCTACCCTAAGTCGTTTTTAAGGTTGCCACATTCGATCACAATGTAATCACACAAGTATGGAGGTGGGAGTAACTTAAAAACACTGCTCACGCCTTGACACCGTTAATCCTTGCTCACTTTGGCAGTTTGAAGTGACTCAAATATATATATTTTTTTTATCTGACTCAAATATGTTCTTTTTCCTACAGTCTAAACAGCCAAAAAGCACACAGAATCAGATATTGCAAGCAACATTTCACATTCGCAGATGGTTTGAAATCCGATACAAATGAGATTCCTGGCCATGTGACTTGTCTGAATGGTCAAATCTGATTTATTTAACCTCAAGTAGTTTTAGACTGTTATTTGGCATATCCTGTTTCTTGTTACTCTGACATTTTTGACAAGAACATGTGTAGCTAACTAGCTTTTTAATTATTTTTATTTATTTTTTTACAAATGAGTGAATGTGCTAGAAAGCCAAACAGCTAGCTAGATTGTTGTGGCTTGCCAAAAAGGAATTGTGATTTTGAACATTCAAAGCAACTGGTAAATGTCGTTGGCAGGCATTGTTGTCTCCTTAGCTTGCTACATAACTTCTGAGTGATAGGATGCATGAGCACCACCACCAATCAACCTACACCACTGTATACACACCTATCGTTACTATGACAACTAGCGTAGCCAGATCAGCAAAATGACTGCTGTCTGAACGACTTGGTCACTTCTAACTTTCTGTTTGGACAGTCAGTATTCCAAAACTGATTTGACCATTAAGGCCTGCAGTGTGAACAAGGCTTTAGAATGCAATGAATCTGTCTAGCGCCATTGAACTTGTTAAACATGACAAGTTACTCATGTAAGTAGCTCAGGCTGCTTGTGACTGCATGACCATGCCAGAAATGTAGCACCCATTCAGTTTAAACAGAAGCACTTACCCTGTTAATGAATGCCTACTCATTACCTTTTAAATCCAGTTAGGCTAGCTTCTCAGGGATGCGTATGTGACTCTCAAAGTCTGCGTTTTGCTGCATTGGAAATGTGGAGAAAATCTATTGTCACTCCTGGCTAGATGTTATAATAATTTGCAGTTACATGACTCTGTGGTGGGGTTAAAATTGTTTGTTCAAGTTGTATGAGGTTAGGTTACCTAATCGTTTTCAGTGTCATTCGCATTCAGCAGACTGCCGGGCCCAAGTGGTGGGGATCGTGGCGCGAGTCGGGAAACAAATGATTGAATGTTTGAATGGTTCCTGAAATGTTTATTGCTCCGAGGGACGCTTTGCCTAATGGCCAGCATCCAGCCCAACAATCATAACAGTATTTCGAGGCATCCCTAATGGTATTGTACTGTAATAACTTTTTTCGACAGAGCTCGCTCGCTCACAGAGCTCGCTCACAGAGCTCGCTCGACATTTTGGAGTGCATGGCTCCCTCGGCTGTAGCTTGCTCGTCAGACAGGTTAGCCTTTGTGAAGTCAAGCAAGACTCATGCAATGAATGCAGTAAATGTACCATGATCCACAAAAGACTAGCATCTCTAGGTTTGTGTTTTAAATAGAGAACATAGTGTGCAGTGCCATG
Source organism: Oncorhynchus mykiss (assembly GCF_013265735.2). Lineage (NCBI taxonomy): Eukaryota > Metazoa > Chordata > Actinopteri > Salmoniformes > Salmonidae > Oncorhynchus > Oncorhynchus mykiss. The sequence goes on along the minus strand of NC_048583.1, from coordinate 53,864,626 downwards.
AACACCCTCCAGGCCTAACTCTATAGCACATCGATAGTATGTTTACTCCCTGATCAAATTGTGCTCTGCAAAGGTTAAACATTAATCTCTGTCAATAAGCCTCGGGCTGGCCTGACAAACACTGCAGCAGTATAGTGTAAAGTAATAGTACCTCTTCAAATGGATACACGCTTTACACGTATGATCAGTAGAACTATAAACCCAGACCTTTAGAACATGATAGCCATATAGGCTTTGATTCTTGTGATTTGAGGCAAAAGGTCATAGGCCTGCAGCTCTGTAGGCTGGGTAATGATAAAGACCCATTAAGGGGTTCAGTGAACCTGTAGTGAGCAGCATACTGTACACTTATGTAATTTCACTGAAGAAAAGGGTGAAAATACTTTAAGTGCATGCATTAGTCATTAACTGGTCTTAAAGGCCATACTCGCTTCCTATTAAGCCAGTCCCCATGGTGTTTTGTCTCTCCTTTTTGACATGTTAAGTCGCATACCTTACTCGTTAGTGTTCCTTACCTTAAGTGGGTTCTTTACAGTAAGTGGGTTCTATCTAGTCTAGGGCCTCACTTTTCAGTGCTTCAAACAAAGCAGGACGTGAGTGTTTTCCTAGGTACACTACATGACCAAACGTTTGACGAGCAGGTGTCCACATACATCTCATTCCAAAATCATTGGCATTAATATGGAGTTGGTCTCCCCCCCTTTGTTGGGCTGTTTTTTCCCAAGATGACGTAGCAGTTCAGACATCTTGCCGTGTCCCGTGTATAGATCTTTTTTCTTCATGTATATTTATATTTTTTTAGCCTCAATTTCAACATACTCTCCTGCAAACCTGCCTCACCCAATGTGGTATGGATCTGCTATTTTCTATACTTTAGAACCGGAACCCCTAACAGAAGCTAGCCAGCTAGTAGTCAGTTAGCCACTGCTAGCGGTCATCAGCTAACCTTAGCCTGTCAACTGCCAGTCTTCCCAGCGCGATTCAACCCAGAGCATATCTGACTGCTTTTTCTCCACCAAATCTCCACATCTCGGGATTCCTACCGCAAGCTCTGAACCTTTTCACCTGGGTCATCGCAGCTAGCTAGCTACTATCCGAGCGGCTACTCCTGGCTAACGTCTCTGTCCCGACGCAAGCACCAGTAAGCCTGGAACTAGCCTCGTGCTAGGCCCATCTCCCGGCTAGCTGAAGTGGTCCATCAGCCACTCCTTGGGCTACAATACCTATTTTGCCAATTGGCCTGGACCCCTTTTATTGCCGACACGGAGACCCGCCGATCCATCACGACTGGTCTACCGACATAATCTGGCCGAGGGGGTTTCAACAGGCTCCTCCGTCGCGATGTCCCCTGAAGGCCCATCTGCTAGCCTGCTAGCCGCTAGAGCTAGCTAGCTGTCTAGAGCATATCGGACTGTTCGCTGAATAGGTCCATCAGCCAATTTCTTGGGCTACAATACCTATTTTGCCAATTGGCCTGGACCCCTTTTACTGCCGACACGGAGCCCTGCCGATCCATCACGACTGGTCTGCCGACATAACCGTCCGAGTGGGCTACAACTGACTCTTCCATCGTGACGTCCCCCTAAGGCCCTTCTGCTAGCCCCGGCCCGATAGCTGTCTGAATCGCTGTGTCTCCAGCTCGCCTAGTTACTCACTGGTCCCTATGATCACTCGGCTATGCATGCGTCTCCCTGATGTCAATATGCCTTGTCCATTGCAGTTTTGGTTAGTGATTGTCTTATTTCACTGAGCTTTTGTTCCACCTCTCACACATGCGGTGACCTCACCTGGTTTAAATGTTGTCTCTAGAGACAAAACCTCTCATTGTCACTCAATGCCTAGGTTTAGCTCCACTGTATTCCCATCCTACCATACCCTTGCCTGGACAGTATGCCTTGAATCTAGTCTTCTGCGCCCAGAAACGTGCTCCTTTTACTCTCTGTTCCGAACGCACTACACAACCAGTTCTTAAAGCCTTTAGCTGTACCCTTATCCTACTCTCTTCTGGTGATGTAGAGGTTAATCCAGGCCCTGCAGCGCCTAGCTCCACTCACATTTCCCAGGCGCTCTCATTTGTTGACTTCTGTAAATCAAAGTTTGTCACGTGCCCCAAATACAACAGGTAGACCTTACAGTGAAACGCTTACTTACAGGCTCTAACCAATAGTGCAAAAAAGGTATTAGGTGAACAATAGGTAAGTAAAGAAAAAAAAACAGTAAAAAGACAGGCTATATACAGTAGCTAGGATACATACAGACACCGGTTAGTCAGGCTGATTTGAAGTAGTATGTACATGTAGATATGGTTAAAGTGACTATGCAAATATGATGAACAGAGAGGAGCAGTAGCATAAGAGGGGTTGGTGGGTGGCGGGACACAATGCAGATAGCCCGGTTAGCCAATGTGCGGGAGCGCTGGTTGGTCGGCCCAATTGAGGTAGTAAGTACATTCATGTATAGTTAAAGTGACTATGCATATACGATAAACAGAGTAGAAGCAGTGTAAAAGAGGGGTTGGGGGGGTAACACAATGCAAATAGTCTGTTGAGGCCTTTTTGTCCTAGACTTGGCACTCCGGTAGTAGAGAGAACAGTCTGACTAGGGTGGCCTTCCTCTGACACCGCCTGGTGTAGAGGTCCTGGATGGCAGGCAGCTTAGACCCAGTGATGTACTGGGCCGTACACACTACCCTCTGTAGTACCTTGCTGTCAGAGGCTGAGCAATTTCCGTACCAGGCAGTGATGCAACCAGTCGGGGTGCTCTCGATGTTGCAGCTGTAGAACATTTTGAGGATCTCAGGACCCATGCCAAGTCTTTTTAGTTTCCTGAGGAGGAATAGGCTTTGTCGTGCCAACTTCACGACTGTCTTGGTGTGTTTGGACCATGATAGTTTGATGTGGACATCAAGGAACTTGAAGCTCTCAACCTGCTCCACTATAGCCCCGTCAATGAGAATGGTGCTCTGTCCTCCTTTTCCTGTAGTCCACAATCATCTCCTTAGTCTTGGTTACGTTGAGGGATAGGTTGTTATTCTGGCACCACACGGCCAGGTCTCTGACCTCCCTATAGGCTCGTTGTTTTCGGTGATCAGGCCTTCCACTGTTGTGTCATCTGCAAACTTAATGATGGTGTTGGAGTCGTGCCTGGCCATGCAGTCGTGGGTGAACAGGAAGTACAGGAGGGGACTGAGCACGCACCCCTGGGGAGCTCCAGTGTTGAGGATCAGCGTGGCAGATGTGTTGCTACATACCCACACCACCTGGGGCGGTCCGTCAGGGTGTCCAGGGTCCAGTTGCAGAGAGAGGTGTTTAGTCTCAGGATCCTTAGCTTGGTGATGAGCTTTGAGGGTACTATGGTGTTGAACGCTGAGCTGTCGTCAATGAAAAGCATTCTCTTACAAGTGTTCCTTTTGTCCAAGTGGGAAATGGCAGTGTGGAGTGCAATAGAGATGGCATCATCTGTGGATCTGTTTGGGCGGTATGAAAATTGGAGTGGGTTTAGGGTTTCTGGAATAATGGTGTTGACCTGAGCCATTACCAACCTTTCAATGCACATCATGGCTACGGACGTGAGTGCTACGCATCTGTAGTCATTTAAGCAGGTTGCCTTTGTGTTCTTGGGCACAGGGACTATGGTGGTCTGCTTGAAACATGTTGGTAATACAGTCTCAATCAGGGACATGTAACCTTAAAAGCCTTGGTTTCATGCATGTTAACATTAGAATCCTCCTCCCTAAGTTTGTTTTATTCACTGCTTTAGCACACTCTGCCAACCTGGATGTCCTAGCCTTGTCTGAATCCTGGCTTAGGAAGGCCACCAAAAATCCTGCAATTTCCATCCCTAACGAACATTTTCCAACAAGATAGAACTGCCAAAGGCGGTGGAGTTAGCCTGCAGAGTTCTGTCATACTATCTAGGTCTGTGCCCAAACAATTCAAGCTTCTACTTCTAAGAATCCACCTTTCCAGAAAGAAGTCTTTCACTGTTGCCGCTTGTTATAGACCACCTTTCGCCCCCAGCTGTGCCCTGGACACCATATGTGAATTGATTGCCCCCCATCGATCTTCAGAGCTCATACTGTTAGGTGACCTAACTGGGACATGCTTAACACCCCGGCCATCCTACAATCTAAGGTAGATCCCCTCATTCTCACACAAATTATCAATGAACCTACCAGGTACAACCCCATATCTGTAAACATGGGCACCCTCATAGATGTCATCCTGACCAACCTAACCTCTAAATACACTGCTGTTTTCAACCAGGATCTCAGCGATCACTGCCTCATTGCCAGCGTCCGTAATGGGTCTGCGGTCAGACCCACCTCATCACTGTCACACGCTCCCTAAAACACTTCAGTGAGCAGGCCTTTCTTATCGACCTGGTCCAGGTATCCTGGAAGGATATTGACCTCATTCCGTCAGAGGATGCCTGGTTGCTCTTTAAAAGTGCTTTCCTTGTCTTAAATAAGCATGCCCCATTTAAAAAAAAATGTAGAACCAGGAACAAATATAGCCCTTGGTTCACTCCAGACCTGACTGCCCTTGACCAGCATAAAAACATCCTGTGGTGTACTGCATTAGCATTGACTAGCCCCCACGATATGCAACTTTTCGTGGGAATTTAGGAACCAATATACACAGGCAGTTAGGAAAGCAAAGGCTAGCTTTTTCAAGCAGAAATTTGCATCCTGTAGCACAAACTCCCATTTCTCCTTCACACAAATCCAGATAGCTGATGTTGTGAAAGTTGCATAATCCGGACCCTGACAAATCAGCTGGGCTAGACAATCTGGACCCTCTATTTCTAAAATCATCCACCTCAATTGTTGCAACCCCTATTACTAGTCTGTTCAACCTCTTTGGTATCGTGTGAGATCCCCAAAGATTGGAAAGCTGCCGTGGTCATCGCCCTCCTCAAAGGGGGAGACACTCTAGACTAGAGGTCGACCGATTAATCGGAATGGCCGATTTAATTAGGGCCAATTTCAGGTTTTCATAACAATCGGAAATCGGTATTTTTGGGCGCCGATTTAAAAAAAAAAAAAAAAAAAAAAAAAAAAAAAATATATTTTTTTATATACCTTTATTTAACTTGGCAAGTCAGTTATGAACACATTCTTATTTTCAATGACCTAGGAACGGTGGGTTAACTGCCTCATTCAGGGGCAGAACGACAGATTTTCACCTTGTCAGCTCGGGGGATCCAATCTTGCAACCTTACAGTTAACTTGTCCAACACAATAACGACCCTCTCGTAACGACTCTCTCGTTGCACTCCACAAGGAGACTGACTGCCTGTTAGGCGAATGCAGTAAGCCAAGGTAAGTTGCTAGCTAGCATTTAACTTATCTGAAAAAACAATCAATCATAATCACTAGTTAATTACACATGGTTGATGATATTACTAGATATTATCTAGCGCGTCCTGCGTTGCATATAATCTGACTGAGCATACAAGTAAGCATTCATTCAAACAGCACTTTCGTGCGTTTTGCCAGCAGCTCTTTGTTGTGCGTCAAGCATTGCACTGTTTATGACTTCAAGCCTATCAACTCCCGAGATGAGGCTGGTGTAACCAAAGTGAAATGGCTAGCTAGTTAGCGCGCACTAATAGCGTTTCAAACGTCACTCGCTCTGAGCCTTCTAGTAGTTGTTCCCCTTGCTCTGCATGGGTAACTCTGCTTCGAGGGTGGCTGTTGTCGTTGTGTTGCTTGTTCGAGCCCAGGGAGGAGCGAGGAGAGGGACGGAAGCTATACTGTTGTTACTGGCAATACTAAAGTGCCTATAAGAACATCCAATAGTCAAAGGTTAATGAAATACAAATGGTATAGAGGGAAATAGTCCGAAATTCCTATAATAACTACAACCTAAAACTTCTTACCTGGGAATATTGAAGACTCATGTTGAAAGGAACCACCAGCTTTCATATGTTCTCATGTTCTGAGCAAGGAACTGAAACATTAGCTTTCTTACATAGCACATATTGCACTTTTACTTTTCCAACACTTTGTTTTTGCATAATTTAAACCAAATTGAACATGTTTCATTATTTACTTGAGGCTAAATTGATTTTATTGTTGTATTATATTAAGTTAAAATAAGTGTTCATTCAGTATTGTTGTAATTGTCATTATTACAAATAAATAAATACAAATCGGCCCATTAATCGGTATCAGCTTTTTTGGTCCTCCAATAATCGGTATCGGTGTTGAAAAATGATAATCGGTCGACCTCTACTCTAGACCTAAACTGTTACAGACCTATTTCGATCCTACCCTGCCTTTCTAAAGTCTTCGAAAGCCAAGTTAACAAACAGATCACCGACCATTTCGAATCCCACCGTACCTTCTCCGCTATGCAATCTGTTTTCCGAGCTGGTCATGGGTGCACCTCAGCCACACTCAATGTCCTAAATGATATCATAACCGCCATCGATAAAATACAATACTGTGCAGCCGTATTCATTGACCTGGCCAAGGCTTTCGACTCTGTCAATCACCACATTCTTATCGGCAGACTCGACAGCCTTGATTTCTCAAATGACTGCCTCGCCTGGTTCACCAACTACGTCTCTGAAAGAGTTCAGTGTGTCAAATCAGAGGGCCTGTTTTCCGGACCTCTGGCAGTCCTCTGATCGCTGCCCGCACCTGCCCGCCCATCCAGCATCGCTTCTCTGGATGGTTCTGACTTAGAATATGTGGACAACTACAAACACCCAGGTGTCTGGTTAGACCCTAAACTCTCCAAACTTCAATCCAAAATAAAATCTAGAATCGGCTTCCTGTTTTGTAACAAAGCATCTTTCACTGCCAAACACCCTTGTAAAACTGACTATCCTACCGATCCTTGACTTCGGCGTTTGTAATTTACAAAATAGCCTCCAACACTACTCAACACATTGGATGCAGTCCAGTGCGCTCCAGCAGGTATGTTTCACTGGTCACCACCAAAGCCAATTCCTCTTTTGGCCGCCTTTCCTTCCAGTTCTCTGCTGCCAATGACTGGAATGAATTGCAAAAATCACTAAAGCTGGAGACTCATACCTCCCTCACTTAAAGCATCAGCTGTGAGAGCAGCTCACAGATCACTGCACCTGTACATAGCCCATCTGTAAATAGCTCATCTGTAAATAGCCCATCCAACTACCTCATCCCCATATTGTTATTTATTTTATTGCTCCTTTGCACCCCAATATCCCTATTTGCACATTCATCTTCTGCACATCTATCACTCCAATGTTTAATTGCTAAATTGTAATTACTTCTCCACTACGGCCTATTTATTGCCTTTCCTCCCTAATCTTATTTGCACACACTGTATATACGTGTAACTCTGTTTCTCTCATTGCTTTGCTTTATCTTGGCCAGGTCACAGTTGTAAATGAGAACTTGTTCTCAACTGGCCTACCTGGTTAAATAAAGGTGAAATAAAAAATAAATATAACAGCCTCCACTCTTCTGGGAAGGCTTTCCACTAGATGTTGGAACATTGCTGGGGGATGTGCCCCCATTCAGTCACGAGCATTAGTGAGGTCGGGCACTGATGTTGGGCGATTAGGCTTGGCTTGCAGTCGGGACTCTGTGCAGGCCATTCAAGTTTTACCGCACCGATCTGGACAACTTATTTTTGTATGGACTTTGCTTTGTGCACAGGGGCATTGACATGATGAAACAGGAAAGCGTTGCCACAAAGTTGGAAGCACAGAATCATCTACAATGTTAGCGTATGTTGTAGCGTTTTAGATTTCCCTTCAGTGGAACCAAGGGGCCTAGCCCAAACCATGAAAAACAGCCCCAGACCATTATTCCTCCACTGAACTTTACAGTTAGCAGTAGGCATTGGGGCAGGTAGCGTTCTCCTGAAGTCTGCAACACCCAGATTCATCCGTTGGACTGCCAGATGGTGAAGCTTGATTCATCACTCCAAAGAATGCGTTTCCACTGCTCCAAATCAAATTTTATTTGTCACATGCCGAATACAACCTTACAGTGAAATGCTTACTTACAAGTCCTTAACTAACAATGCTGTTTTAACCTCTACAGCAGGTATTCCCAATCTGGGGTACGCGCCATGCCGTCGGGGGTGCTCCCCCAAAAAATGTGATTCACATAAAAAATGCACTGCTCAAAAAAATAAAGGGAACACTTAAACAACACAATGTAACTCCAAGTCAATCACACTTCTGTGAAATCAAACTGTCCACTTCGGATGCAACACTGATTGACAATAAATTTCACATGCTGTTGTGCAAATGGAATAGACAACAGGTGGAAATTATAGGCAATTAGCAAGACACCCCCAATAAAGGAGTGGTTCTGCAGGTGGTGACCACAGACCACTTCTCAGTTCCTATGCTTCCTGGCTGAAGTTTTGGTCACTTTTGAATGCTGGCGGTGCTTTCACTCTAGTGGTAGCATGAGACTGAGTCTACAACCCACACAAGTGGCTCAGGCAGTGCAGCTCATCCAGGATGGCACATCAATGCGTGCTGTGGCAAGAAGGTTTGCTGTGTCTGTCAGCGTAGTGTCCAGAGCATGGAGGCGCTACCAGGAGACAGGCCAGTACATCAGGAGACATGGAGGAGGCCGTAGGAGGGCAACAACCCAGCAGCAGGACCGCTACCTCCGCATTTGTGCAAGGAGGGGCAGGAGGAGCACTGCCAGAGTCCTGCAAAATGACCTCCAGCAGTCCACAAATGTGCATGTGTCTGCTCAAACGGTCAGAAACAGACTCCATGAGGGTGGTATGAGGGCCCGACGTCCACAGGTGGGGGTTGTGCTTACAGCCCAACACCGTGCAGGACGTTTGGCATTTGCCAGAGAACACCAAGATTGGCAAATTCGCCACTGGCGGCCTGTGCTCTTCACAGATGAAAGCAGGTTCACACTGAGCACATGTGACAGACTTGACAGAGTCTGGAGACTTCGTGGAGAACGTTCTGCTGCCTGCAACATCCTCCAGCATGACCGGTTTGGCGGTGGGTCAGTCATGGTGTACGGTGGCATTTCTTTGGGGGGCTGCACAGCCCTCCATGTGCTCGCCAGAGGTAGCCTGACTGCCATTAGGTACCGAGATGAGATCCTCAGACCCCTTGTGAGACCATATGCTGGTGTGGTTGGCCCTGGGTTCCTCCTAATGCAAGACAATGCTAGACCTCATGTGGCTGTAGTGTGTTAGCAGTTCCTGCAAGAGGACGGCATTGATGCTATGGACTGGCCCGCCCGTTCCCCGGACCTGACTCCAATTGAGCACATCTGGGACATCATGTCTCGCTCCATCCACCAACGCCACGTTGCACCACAGACTGTCCAGGAGTTGGTGGATGCTTTAGTCCAGGTCTGGGAGGAGATCCATCCGCCACCTCATCAAGAGCATGCCCAGGCGTTGTAGGGAGGTCATACAGGCACGTGGAGGCCACACACACTACTGAGCCTCATTATGACTTGTTTTAAGGACATTCCATCAAAGTTGGATCAGCCTGTAGTGTGGTTTTCCACTTTAATTTTCAGTGTGACTCCAAATCCAGACTTCCATGGGTTGGAAATTTGATTTCCATTGATAATTTGTGTGATTCTGTTGTCAGCACATTCAACTATGTAAAGAAAAAACGATAAAAAAAAATAAAAAAAATCTTCACATATTCAAACAGTCCATTAAGTAAGGCCCGTGTCCATAGAGCCGCGTACCAGCTCTTCTGGTAATACTGCTACTACCAGCAGTACTGCACCTGTTGACGACACAAGTTGCTTCTCTCCCTCGGTGCGCACTGTCACTGTCTTTTTCCATCTTGTCCAGTTGTGTCTAACATTTCATGTAACCCTGTTTCTTGTCTGCATCGAAGTAGCGGTCCTTGTACCTAGCATCGAGCATGGTTGCGGCACCGTAGAGGCTCATCGAGAATGCCACTGAATCGCTTGTTCACGGCCTCTACTAGAGTTGTTTTCCAAGTTAACCCCACGGTCTGTGTTGGCATTGAAACACCTGCTTTACTAAAATGCCATGACAGGTTATCACGTCTGCTGCAGATGCAGTTGAGCGGAACCCCTCGACAACATTCCGCTGAATAGGCAGCGCGCGAAATTCAAAAATATTTTTTTGAAATATGTAACTTTCACACATTAACAAGTCCAATACAGCAAATGAAAGAAACATATTGTTAACTTCTTAATGCACCCATCCCATTAGCGGGATCATTTGTCAACATCCACTGAATTGCAGAGCACCAAATTCAAATAAAATTACTAAAAATATTTAATTTTCATGAAATCACAAGTGCAATATAGCAAAACACAGCTTAGCTTGTTGTTAATCCTCCTGGCGTGTCAGATAAAAAATTAAAAAAGCTTTTCAGTGAAAGTATACCAAGCGTTTATGTAAGGACATCGGTCTCAGCAGACAAAACATTACAAATAGCTAGCAGCCAAGTAGATTGGTCACACAAGTCAGAAAAGCAATAAAATGAATCGCTTACCTTTTGATCTTCAAATGTTTGCACTCACGAGACTCCCAGTTACACAATAAATGTTATATATATCCAAAATACCACCAATTGGTTGGTGCGTTATGTTCAGAAATCCACACGCTCGAGCGGTCACGACCGGGCAGACGAACATTCCAAATTGTATCCGTAAAGTTTCCGGAAACATGTAAAAAAAAAAATTTTTATAATCCTCAGGTTTTTACAATATATAATCGATAATATTTCAACCGGACTGTAGCTTCTTCAATAGGAGAGATCAAGAAAATGTCTGCTCCAAGCTGTTGCGCATGTAAAACGCTGCTGGCACCCTGCCATCCAATGACGCAATGTGATCTTTCTCGCTCATTTTTTAAAATAAAAGCCTGAAATGTCTAAAGACTGTTCACACCATGTGGAAGCCATAGGAAAATGAATCTGGTTGATATCCCTTTAAATGGAGCATAGGCAGGCAATGGAACAGAGAGCATTCAATAAAAACAGCACTTCCGGGTTGAATTTTCCTCAGGTTTTCGCCTGCAATATCAGTTCTGTTATACTCAGACAATATTTTGACAGTTTTGGAAACTTTAGTGTTTTCTATCCTAATCTGACAATTCTATGCATATTCTGGGCCTGAGAAATAGGCAGTTTCATTTGGGTACGTTTTTCATCCAAACATCAAAATACTGCCCCCTACACTCAACAGCTTAATCTACCCATCGTGTCCAATTTCAAAAATGCTTTACAACGAAAGCACCACATTTGATTGTTAGGTCATAGCCAAGTTGAAAAAACACCAACATTTTTCCAGTCAAAGAAAGGAGTCAAAAGCAGAAATATAGATAAAATGAATCACTAACCTTTTAATGATCTTCATCAGATAACACTCATAGGACATCATGTTACACATTACATGTATGGTTTGTTCGATAATGTGCATATTTATATCAAAAAATCTGTTTACATTGGCGCGTTACGTGCAGTAATGTTTTGATTCCAAAACATCCGGTGATTTTGCAGAAATACTCATAATAAACATTGGCAAAAGATACAAGTGTTATTAACAGAATTAAAGAGACTTCTCCTTAATACAACCGCTGTGTCAGATTTCAAAACATCTTTACGGAAAAAGCATAATCTGAGAACGGCGCTCAGAACCCAAAACAGCCAGAGGAATATCAGCCATTTTGGAGTCAACAAAGTTAGAAACAACACCATAAATATTCACTTACCTTTTGATGATCGTCATCAGAAGGCACTCCCAGGAATCCCAGTTCGACAATAAATGACTTTGTTCCATAAAGTCCCTAATTTATGTCCAAATAGCCACTTGCTGTTAGCGTGTTCAGCCCAATAATCCATCTTCATGAGGCGCAGGCACTTCGTCCAGACAAAAACTTGAAAAGTTTCATTAGTCCTTTAGAAACAAGTCAAACGACGTATGGAATCAATCTTTAGGATGTTTTTAACATAAAACATCAATGTTCCAACCGGAGAATTCCTTTGTCTTCAGAAAAGCACTGGAACGAGAGGTAACTCGGTCGTGAGTGCGCGTCATGAGACCAAGGCACTCTTCCAGACCACTGACACAGAGGTCTCATGAGCCCTTCCTTTATAGTAGAATCCTCATTCAAGTTTCTAAAGACGGTTGACATCTAGTGGAAGCCTTAAGAAGTCAACTTTGTCCATATCTCAATGTGTGGTAGGCCAAGCTTTGAAAAACTACAAACCTCAGATGTCCCACTTCCTGGCTGGATTTTTCTCAGGTTTTCGCCTGCCATATGAGTTCTGTTGTACTCACAGACATCATTCAAACAGTTTTATAAACTTCAGTGTTTTCTATCCAATACTAATAATATGCATATATTAGCATCTGGGACAGAGTAGGAGGCAGTTCACTCTAGGCACGCTATTCATCCAAAAGTAAATGCTGCCCCCTATCCCAAAAAGGTTATTAATTCTCAAGTCAGTTGTTCTAATGGAGCTGGGTGTGTTCATTTGGTGCCTAATGAACACGACCCAGGCCTTGTGTATAGGTCAGCTTCTGTGGTCGACACCAGAGAGGACGGCAGAACTAGTCTGAGGGAATGGGAAGAGGAGAAGCGTAATGTGCTTGTTTATCGATCTTTTTTCATACTTGGACGCTGAAAAGGGGTGTTGGGCAGGTGTGAGCCAACTTGTTGCGTGAGGTGTTATCCCAGGCTGTCTAGCCTCATAGGGAGATCAAGGGGAAAAGAGGAAAGTAAGATGTGTTTCCACTGACTACCATTATGTCACAAGGCCATGGGTATGTCGAACATTGTCAATACAGAATGCAATCCTTTCAATGGAAAATACAATACATTATCTACTTAGCTTACTATCTGAATTACCTTGTAATCTCCTGGTGTTTACTCTACATGGTACACTGCTTACTAGAGATGGGACCAAGTCGCAAGGTCCAAGTAGAACGGTTCGAGTCAAGAACAAGTTGTGGTGCATTCTAAGAGCAAGTCAAGTGTTTAAAAATGTTAAAAAAAATGCAATGACTTGTTCAACTACAAATCTTTGTATTTGAGGCTACGAGACAGACCTTTTCATTATTTTGTCCACCAAATATGTTTATAATGTCCCAATTAAATATAACACATTCCAAATGCAAGTTTAATAATTCAATTATTACAATTTCTACTTCTCCAACTTAGTCCCCCACCCGCCCCCTCTAAAACAAAATTAGAGATAAAATGAATCACTAACCTTTGATAATCTTCATCAGATGACACTCATAGGACATCATGTTACACAATACATTTATGTTTTGTTCGATAATGTGCATATTTATATCCACAAATCTCGGTTTACATTGGCGCCATGTTCAGAAATGCCTCCAAAATATCCAGAGTAATTACAGAGAGCCACGTCATATAACAGAAATACTCATTATAAACTTTGATGAAAGATGTTTTACATATGATTGATTAAAGATACACTTGTTCTTAATGCAACCGCTGTGTCAGATTTTTTAGAAACTACGGAAAAAGCATACCATGCAATAATCTGAGACGGCGCTCAGAGGTACACAATATTTCTCCGCCATGCTGGAGTCAACAGAAATATGAAATTACATCATAAATATTCCCTTACCTTTGAAGATCTTTCATCAGAATGCAGTGCCAGGAATCCTAGTTCCGCAATAAATTGTTGTTTTGTTCGATAATGTCCATTACTAGTGCCCAATTAGCTGCTTTTGCTAGCACATGTCCAAATGCTGGTGGCAGTCCAGGCGAACTCGGACGAAAACTTCAAAAAGTTATATTCCAGGTCGAATAAACTGGTCAAATTAAGTAGAGAATAAATCTTCAGGATGTTGTTATCATATATATCCAATAATGTTCCAACCGGAGCACTCGTTTTTGTCTACAGAGTAATGGAACGCATGGCGATATCATGAGAAATGCGCCTGACCAGGAACTGGCATTCTGCCAGACCACTGACTCAAATAGCTGCCATCCGATCACACTAGAGGATTCATTCAACGTTCTACTGACTTGACATCTAGTGGAAGGCGTAGGAAGTGCGAACAGATCCATATCTTACTGAATGTGTGTAGAAGGGCTCTCCAGTAGTAGTACCAAAACATTCAAAGGCCATTTTCTCAAGTGAGTTTACAAGTTAATCAACTTTCAAAGCAAAAATGACTTTCCCATTGTTCCTCAAATGCAGTGTTTGATATACCATTTTGTAGCTATGAGTCCCTACTTTTATCCAATGTAAAAAAAACTATTTTGCTACACAACACTGAATTTGTATTTTATTTAGTTTTTTTGAGCCGGTCGGTCACATATAGCCACCCAAAGTAGGACTACTGGCTATCTGAAATATATGTAAATGATCAAAGAACTTGCCAGGTAGCCTAACCTTATTGTTTTGGCAAAGATTAGTCTGTAGTAGACTGCAAAACTGTATTTATGGATAATATACAAGTAGGCATACTCTTATCAGCAAAACTGTAGAAAATTAAATGAGTGCTTTCTGGATATGCTCGCTCGCCTTTGCGAGACAACTGGTCACTGGTCACCAACAAGACATGCAACTTTTTGATCAGAAACAAAGGTTAGGTTTTTTAGACAATATGTTGCAATACCTTAGGTCTATGTTAGAAACCAGATCAAATAGACAAAGGTAGAAATATATAAAATACAAATGGTATGCATATGTAGTCAAGTAAATGTATTAAAAAGTATCTTTTTCCTATTCAGTTTCATACTCCTTTTATTCTCCACTTTAAGAACGGCCCAACTGTGACGTTACCACATTTGAAGGTGATATTTAAAATTGTTAAGGTAAGGGTTTAGGATTCCGGATAGAACTAACACTTTGGGAAATACTGCACCAGCTTACCGGACATGTGATTGACAGTTTGCTGATCCAATCAGAGGGCAGAGTGTGCATTTCACTAGCCAATCCGTTGCAAGTTTTTTCTTTGCATGTGTGCTGCTGCTTGCGGCTTCTTGTCTGCTTGGTGAGTAATCTATGGAGAATCTGCCACAAAATGAGTGATAAAACGTCTTTAGGCTCCAAGTCCAAATCAACTCAAGTTTTTATTTTCTATTAAGTCGAGTCTCGAGTCCTCACATTTGTGAATCGAGTCAGACTCGAATCCGAATCACATGACTCGGAGTCCGCACCTCTGCTGCATACTATCTGAAAGACCTTTTACTTTCCCGTTGTTTATTGTGTTGCTGACCAGAACTGCTAAGTAGTTCTTGACTTGATGGCCTGGTGTGGCCTTGCTGGATCTTATTCAGACCACGTGGATGTATTTAGCAGAAGGGACAGCTCAGTCAGACTCTGCCCATAGTCTGTCTGCACACTGATTATCCCTCAAGTGCTGCTGCAGGGATTTAGAAAATACCTTAAGTGGCGGGCCCTTGTGCCGGGATGACACAATAGACGTCTATATGGAGGGACTGTCCTTTGTTTGAGGGCTTTCAATGTCACTGCAGTTCTAGAAGTTAGAAATCTTCAAATTCTTGTCAATTTACTAAACTGCATTACACTCGAGGAAATAACCCTGTGCCATGCCCTTCGGATTAGACTCTATCAGTGTCTGTCAGTAACCCTCCCTCCCTCAGTGGCCATGAAGTCACCATTGTCCAGAGCTTTATGTGCAGTCAGGGTAGTCCTCTGATCTGAGTAAGTGATCTCTCACCCACTCCCCCCTCCTTCTCACACTCTCTCCCCCCCCCTATTGCTTTGGCTCCGTCTCCCCCCTCTATCGCTCTGGCCCCGTCTCTCCCCCCCTCTATTGCTCTGGCCCCGTCTCCCCCTCTATCGCTCTGGCGATGATAAAATAGCATAGTGCCTGCCTGCCCGCCCGGGTACTTCCTTCAGCCCTGCACCAGAACAGCTAGCTCAGTGTTCCAGGCAGGCACCTGTGGAATCCAGGTGTTGATGATGTAACCAGTTCTGTCCCTGTCTTGGTCTCTGAGCCTTGGCATGATGAGAGCCTCTCTCTCGGGACCCCGTTGAGAAGCTAGGCCAGAGAGATTTGGTTGTATGTAGGCAGATTTCTAGCTGGCAAAATGCTAAGTAATCTGCAGCACCACATGACAAATTGGTGTAAGAAAAAATAAGTTACATTTGACATACACTATGCATCTCAAATACAGAGATTCTGAACTCTGGCCCTAGTATGGCTATTTCTGGACTTTGTATCTTGATCCAATTGCCTTAATCCAATGTGTTTTGCTCTTGTAGATCCAGTCTCATCCAGCACTTTTCTCTAGCATCAGCGTGTGGCCTTGCGTAGCATATTGGCTTTTCCAGCCTCAGAGGACACTGAGTCTGGAGGCAGAGATGATTTTATTACAATAAGAACTATCACATTTACATAAGTATTCAAACCCTTTACTCACTACTTTGTTGAAGCACCTTTTGTCAGCGATTATTGCCTTGTCGTCTTGGGTATGACGCTACAATCTTGGCACACCTGCTGTATTTAGAGTTTTTCCCCTTCTCTGCAGGATGCTCTGTCAGGTTAAATTGGGAGCATCGCCGCACAGCTATTTTCAGGTGTCTCCAAAGATGTTCGTCCAGGCCACTAAAGGACATTCTGAGACTTGTCCTGAAGCCACTCCTGCATTGTTTTGTCTTTGTCCTTAGGGTCATTGTCTGAATTCTCTGGAGCAGGTTTTCATCTTTCCTTCAATCCTAATTAGTCTCCCAGTCCCTGCTGCTGAAAACATCCCCACATGCTTCACAGTAGGGATGATGCCAGATTTGTTCCAGATGTGATGCTTGGCATTCAGGCTAAAGAGTTCAATCTTGGTTTCATCAGACCAGAGAATCTTGTTTCTCATGGTCTGAGAGTCCTTGAGGTGCCTTTTGGCAAACTCCAAGTGGGCGGTCACATGTCTTTTTTACTGAGGAGTGGCCTCTATCTGGCCACTCTACCATAAAGGCCTGATTGGTGGAGGGATACAGAGATGGTTGTCCTTCTGGAAGGTTCTCCCATCTCCACAGAAGCTCTGTCAGAGTGACCATCGGGTTCCTGGTCACCTCACTTACCAAGGCCCTTTTCCCCCGATTGCTCAGTTTGGCCATTTGGCCAGCTCTAGGAAGAGTCTTGGTGGTTCCAAACGTCTTCCATTTAAGAATGATGGAGGCCACTGTGTTCTTGGAGCTTCAGTGCTGCAGAAATATTTTGGTACCCTTTCCCAGATCTGTGCCTCGACACAATCCTGTCTCACACAATTCCTTCGACCTCATGGCTTGGTTTTTGCTCTGACATGCACTGTCAACTGTGGGACCTTTTTATAAACAGGTGTGCCTTTTCCAAATAATTTGCAATCAATTTAATTTACCACCGGTGGACTCCAAGTTGTAGAAACTTCTCAAAATGATCAATGGAAACAGGATGCACCTGAGCTCAATTTTGAGTCTCATAGCAAAGTTTCAGATACTTATGTAAATACATTTGCAACCATTTATAAACCTGTTTTTGCTTTGTCATTATGGGGTATTGTGTGTAGAAAAAATAATTTAATAAATTTGAGATTAAGGCTGTAACGAAATGTAGGGAAGGGGTCTAAATACTTTCTGAATGTGCTGTATATACAGTACCAGTCAAGTTGACACACCTACTCATTCCAGGGTTTTTCTTTATTTGTACTATTTTTGACATTGTAGAATAATAGTGAAGACATCAAAACTATGAAATAACACATGGAATCATGTAGTAACCAAAAAAGTGTTAAACAAATCAAAATATATTTTATAATTGAGATTTTTCAAAGTAGCCACCCTTTGCCTTGATGACAGCTTTGCACACTCTTGGCATTCTCCCAATCAGCTTCATGACGTAGTCACCTGGAATACATCTCAATTAACAGGTGTGCCTTGTTAATTTGTGGAATTACTTTCCTCAATGTGTTTGAGCCAATCAGTTGTTGTGACATGGTAGGGGTGGGTATACAGAAGATGGCCATCTTTGCTAAAAGACCAAGTCCATAATATGGCAAGAACAGCTCAAATAAGCAAAGATAAATGACAGTCCCGATTACTTTAAGACTTGAAGGTCAGTCAATCTGAAACATTTTAAGAACTTTGAAAGTTTCTTCAAGTGCAGTCGCAAAACCATCAAGCGCTATGGTGAAACTGGCTCTCATGAGGACCACCACAGGAAAGAAAGACCCAGAGTTACCTCTGCTGCAGAGGATAAAATAGTTAACTGCACCTCAGATTGCAGCCCAAATAAATGCTTCAGAGTTCAAGTAACAGACACATCTCAACATCAACTGTTCAGAGGAGACTCAGTGAATCAGGCCTTCATGGTCAAATTGCTGCAAAGAAACCACTTCTAAAAAACACCAATAATAAGAAGAGATTTGCTTGGGCCAAGCAACACGAGCAATGGACATTACACCGGTGGAAATCAGAGATTTTTGCTTCCAACCACCGTGTCTTTGTGAAACGCAGACTAGGTGAACGGATGATCTCTGAATGTGTGGTTCCCATCGTGAAGCATGGAGGAGGAGGTATGACGTTGTAAGGGTGCTTTGCTGGTGACATTGTCAGTGATTTATTTACAATTCAAGGCCAAGAGTGCGAAGCTGTCATCAAGGCTACTTTGAAGAATATAAAATATATTTTCATTTGTTTATCACATTTTTGGTTGCTACATGGTTTGATGTCTTCACTATTCTACAATTTAGCAAATAGAACAAATAAAGAACAACCCTGGAATGAGTAGGTGTCAACTTTTGATTGGTACTGTATGTGTGTAATAATGTATCATTGTGAAGTGTTTTAGAAAAGCTTTTTCAATGCATAGAAGTCTCCTGGCATTATTGTGAAATGTAAAGTTTCTACTATAAAAAGAACAGAAACCCCATTTTTTTTAAAGTTATTCTCTGTCAGAGCAAATAGATGTGATTGTGATGCGGCTTGAGCAGTTTTGAAAAGTAGAGCTCAGAGCATTGAGAGACAACTGTCAGCAGAGTCAACCCTGGGCCCTTGCGCTCTGCAGCTGTCAATAAGGATATGCACATTGGAGTGCACACTCCGTCTCGTTTCTTCAGACACCAATATGTGCAAAGAGACTGGGGGGGACGTCTACTGCTCGGTTTTAAGATTATGGATTTTTTTTTTTTTTTTACATAAAAAAAAATAACTTCTCAAAATCAAAACAACCCAAGCCTTTGTTTGGTCTATGGTTGTCATTCTCTCTAAGGCTGTGTGATGTTTGGAATTCTCAAACCAGCACTAGTAGGTGTACAGCATCCAAAATGTCTCTATGGCAACAACACTGTTGTCAATCTGACTGTTGTTGACGTAGCAGTATGGATGAGTAAAACATATATATATTACTGACGGTAAGACGTCCGTCTAGTTGAGGGTGTGCGCACTAGAGGTCGACTGATTAAAAAAAAAAAAAAAAAAATTATATATATATATATAGAAAATAAATAAAAAATCAACGCCAATACCGATTTATTGGAGGACCAAAAAAAAGCCGATACCGATTAATCGGACAATTAAAAAAAAAATAAAAAAAAACTTTTTTAGTTGAATTTGGTTTAAATAATGCAAAACAAAGTGTTGGAGAAGAAAGTAAAAGTGCAATATGTGCCAGCTAACTTTTCAGTTCCTTGCTCAGAACATGAGAACATATGAAAGCTGGTGGTTCCTTTTTAACATGAGACTTCAATATTCCAAGGTAAGAGGTTTTAGGTTGTGGTTGATACAGTATCTATAGGACTATTTCTCTCTACCATTTGTATTTCATATACCTTTGACTATTGGATGTGTTCTTATAGGCACTTTAGTATTGCCAGTGTAACAGTATAGCTTCCGTCCCTCTCCTTGCCCCAACTGGGCTCGAACCAGGAACACATCGACAACAGCCACCCTCAAAGCATTGTTACCCATCGCTCCACAAAAGCCACGGCCCTTGCAGCGCAAGGGGAACAACTACTCCAAGTCTCAGTGAGTGACGATTCAAACGCTATTAGCGCGCACCCCGCTAACTGTCTAGCCATTTCACATCTGTTACACCAGTCTAATCTTGGGAGTTGATAGGCTTGAACAGCGCAATGCTTGAAGCACAGCGACGAGCTGCTGGAAAAACGCACTAAAGTGCTGTTTGAATGAATGCTTACGAGCCTGCTGGTGCCTACCATCGCTCAGTAAGACTGCTCATAGACTTAATTATAAGTCTAAATATTGCTGTTACATTGTACAACCTTCAATGTTATGTCATAGTTACGTAAAATGATGGCAAAATAGTTCGCAACGAGCCAGGCGGCCCAAACTGTTGCATATACCCTGACTGCGTGCAATGAATGCAAGAGAAGTGACACAATTTCACCTGGTTGATATTGCCTGCTAACCTGGATTTCGTTTAGCTAAATATGCAGGTTTAAAAATATATACTTCTCTGTATTGATTTTAAGAAAGGCATTGGTGTTTATGGTTAGATACAGTTGTGCAACGATTGTGCTTTTTTCGCAAATGCACTTTTGTTAAATTATCCCCCTTTTGGCGAAGTTGGCTGTCCGATACCGACTATTGGAGGACAAAAAAAGCCGATACCGATTTAATCGGACGATTAATATAATTTTTTTATAATAAAATAATTGAAAAAAATATTTGTAATAATGGCAATTACAACAATACTGAATGAACACTTATTTTAACTTAATACATCAATAAAATCATTTTAGCCTCAAATAAATACTGAAACATGTTCAATTTAGTTTAAATAATGCAAAAACAAAGTGTTGGAGAAGAAAGTAAAAGTGCAATATGTGCTATGTAAGAAAACTAACGTTTGTTACTTGCTCAGAACATGAGAACATATGAAAGCTGGTGGTTCCTTTTAACACGAGTCTTCAATATTCCCAGGTAAGAAGTTTTAGGTTGTAGTTATTATAGGAATTATAGGACTTTCTCTCTCTACCATTTGTATTTCATTAACCTTTGACTATTGGATGTTCTTATAGGCACTTTAGTATTGCCAGTGTAACAGTATAGCTTCCGTACCTCTCCTCACTCCTACCTGGGCTCGAACCAGGAACACAACGACAACAGCCACCCTCGAAGCAGTGTTACCCAAGGGGAACAACTACTCCAAGTCTCAGAGCGAGTGACTTTGAAACGCTAGCTAGCCATTTCACATCACATCGTTACACCAGCCTAATCTCGGGAGTTGATAGGCTTGAAGTCATAAACAGCAGAGCTGCTGGCAAAACGCACGAAAGTGCTGTTTGAATGAATGCTTACGAGCCTGCTGCTGCCTACCATCGCTCAGTCAGACTGCTCTATAAAATCTTAGACTTAATTATAACATAACACACAGAAATGCGAGCCTTATGTCATTAAATGGTTGAATCCGGAAACTATCATCTCGAAAACAAGATGTTTATTCCTTCAGTGAAATACGGAACTGTTCCGTATTTTATCTAACTGGTGGCATCCTTAAGTCTAAATTCTTGTTACATTGCACAACCTTCAATGTTATGTCATAATTACGTAAAAATCTGGCAAATTAGTTTGCAATGAGCCAGGCGGCCCAAACTGTTGCATATACCCTGACTCTGCGTGCAATGAACGCAAGAGAAGTGACACAGTTTCACCTGGTTAATATTGCCTGCTATCCTTCTTTTAGCTAAATATGCAGGTTTAAAAATATATGATTCTGTGTATTGATTTTAAGAAAGGCATTGTTTATGGTTAGGTACACGTTGGAGCAACGACAGTCCTTTTTTGCGAATGCGCACTGCATCGATTATATGCAACTCAGGATACGCAACATTCATTACCAGCTCCTCTCCTCCCCCTTGTCTCGAGAATAGAGAAAACGGCACCATGACTGCTCTGCAGAGGGATGGCGACGTGCCCAATAGGCATGAGACAGGATTCATGCCCGGGTAACTAGGACAAAACCAATCTGACTGCCTCCATCCCAAACAGCACAACACTTGGCTTAGTTTACCCTTCTATCAAAGCTACAACTAACATCTAGAGGGTGGTCTGTCTGTACAGCCATACCTTTACTGTCACACTTAACTAATCATCCAGTTCAGTCCCTCCACAGCATTAAAGGAAAAAATCCACCCAAAACCAGTCATTCCTTTTAATTATATAGTTTAAAATAACTGAGAGAAGCATGGAAAATCTGCAGTTTAAGTCGACTACAAAATCCACAATGCAATGTGCTCTCTATGGTTTTGATTCTAAAACATCTGGTGATTTTGCAGAAATACTCATAATTAACATTGATAAAAGATACAAGTGTTATTCACAGAATTAAAATGACTTCTCCTTAATGCAACCGCTGTCTCAGATTTAAAAAAAACTTTACGGAAAAAGCATAATCTGAGTATGGTCCTCAGCCCAATCCAGTCAAAGAAATATCCGCCATGTTGGAGTCAACAGAGAAATAGTTAGAAATAAATATTATAAATATTCACTTACCTTTTGATGATCTTCATCAGAAGGCACTCCCAGGAATCCCAGTTTGACAATAAATGACTGATTTCCAAATAGCCACTGTCAGCCCAGTAATCCGTCTTCATGAGGCGCGAGCACTTCGTCCAGGCAAAAACTCTAAGTTCCGTTACAAGTCGTAGAAACAAGTCAAATGATGTATGGAATCAATCTTTAGGATGTTTTTAACATAAATCATCAATAAGGTTCAAACCTGAGAATTTCATTGTCTGAAGAAAAGCACTGGAAAGAGAGCGAACTCTGTCGGGATCGCGCGTCACGAGCCTGAGACACTGCCAGACCCATGACACTCAGCTCCCATTCCCCCTCCTTTATAGCAGAAACCTGAAACAAGTTTCTAAAGACGGTTGACATCTAGTGGAAGCCGTAGGAAGTGCAACTTGACCCCATAGACACTCTATTCGGTAGGCCAAGCTTTGAAAAACTACAAACCTCAGATTTCCCACTTCCTGGTTGGATTTTTCTCAGGTTTTCGCCTGCCATATGAGTTCTGTTATACTCAGACATCATTCAAACAGTTTTAGAAAACACTGAAGTTTCTATCTAATACTAATAATAATATGCATATATTAGCATCTGGGACATAGCAGTTCTCTCTGGGCACACTATTCATCCAAAAGTGAAAATGCTGCCCCCTATCCCAAAAAGGTTAAATTACAAATTTCGCGAGGTAGGAATATCTGCAAAATATTATTCATTTTCTCATTTGAGAATACATCCTCCTGAGTTATGAGTTTGGCCAGTATTGAAAACTGTTTGTGATGGTTTTTGTGATCTAAAAGTTGTATTCCTATTATCTTCCAGTGTAGTGAGAGCGACTTCATCACGGTGCTACATCATACCAGCCTGGTTTTCTGCCTGCTTGAACGCCAATAACTCAGAGAATTGATAGAACATCACTCAGAGATAAACAAAAACAATATATCATTCAAAGTGGGTGAACCTTTCCTTGTAAGGACAGAACCAATTGTTTGAGGCCTGGCCCGCCCTTCACTATATTACACTACACTCGGCATGTCACTTCAGATCCTCATTGAGGGGAAAGAAAGAGTGTGCCCCAAATAAAGGACCTCTGGATCCCTCTGGGTTATGAATTTAGGTCAGTTGGCTGGGGCAGAAGAGAACTGGAGAGCGGTGAAGAAGTGTGGCCTCCTGAGATCACTGGCTCTATATTACAGAAACGTTGGTGACGGTGGAATGGAAACCAATGTCCTACATTCTAAATTTGTGACCGGTGAGGCAGACGTTCGTAATATGCAGCTTTTCAGTCACAGCATTTTGTTTCGATAACGGCCGGGCCTGGCACAAACTTATTATTTGCATGGGTCACTAGCAGCAACAGTGTTCCATTCTTTGGATTATCTTATTGCTTTCATAATGTTGTGTTGAATCATTTGTGCCATATTTGAATCTTGAGCTAATATTTTGGTGTGTGCATGTTGCGGGGAGATGGGTAGAGAAATTGAGTAATCACTCTGGATTTACCTGAAATATTTAGAACAATACTGTCAGTGTTACTGTCGCACATTGCAACGTGCTTTTCACCTGCTCCTAGTCACGGTTTCCCACTCATCCAGAAATGGTGAATGCATGACTTCTATGGCAACCAGAAGTTCATGAATCATTGTGTTCTTGGCACAGGGCCAGGGGTGACCTTCACAGAGAGAGAGACTTCACAGAGAGAGAGAGAGAGACAGATTAGGAGTTGTTTGACACCACGCTGAGTCCACCAGGCCGGTGGCCCTTGGCCCTCAGACCAGCCTGGCGCACAGACACATGAATGGACACTATCATGCACACGGCCAAACATGCAGGCTGCATGAGAATGAGGCCTCTAGGTTATAGTGCATTTGATGAACTCAATCAGGAGAATATTCCGTCTTCATCTGCTCGTGTTGAGTAACTACTGCAGCGTGGACAGCATTTAGCACGGTTAGTAAACATATGTGAATATATTGTTAATTAATTTCCTTTGTGAATAGGCTTGCAGCCTACAGTAGGTGGTTCCTGTCAAAATGTATTATGGTTAATTGTAGTTGAGGGAAAACACAAGATTACATCCTTTCTTTTGTAGTACGCCCAGGCTAGAAATGAAGCAACGTTTCTCAGCTCTTCGTGTTGTAGCTGGGATGTCTCCATTTGGGATTAGGATGTTTTTAAATCGTTGCATACAAAACATTCCTTGGCTAAGACGATGAAATAGCATTGACTTGTTCTCTGTCTAGCTTGCAACATCAAGGATATCACACTCTGACTGCCTCTCAGAGAAGTCGTTGTTCTACTTCAATCTGTCAACGCTGCTGTCATCTTGTTCTTTTATGATTCCAAGACATTGCAGTTGGGCACGTTCCTTTTTATGGCAATGTCAGTTTTGTAAATAACGGAAAAGCACTTGTCATTTGAAAATGTTCACAGCCATATGTCAAAGAACATGCAGGCTTCAAATCAACTGTTAGAAATATAATAGTGTCTGTCTTGTTGTTTGAAGGGCTTGACTGCTAACAGGGATATACGTCGTACAGCGTATGTCCAGTGGGAGCTACACAGCAAGGTGACAAACGGCAGCGCTGCCAAAAACCAGGTGACTCAGGAGACTGAGGATATTGGCAGATGGCCACGGTGTGACGGAAACACTGGACGCCGAGGAGACATGACACAAATGAGTGCCGAAGCCTCTCTTAATTGCCTGTCTAGAGCAAGGAGTGCAGCGAGGGAGGAACATGATGATGGCAGGCCCACAAAGCACGTCCATTAGAGGCCTTGATCAGACTAATCACCCCGTGGACAAAATAGTGTTGTGATTGTTAGCCTAGCCTTTTAGCCTCAATTACCCTGGTAGCCTAGTCGGTTAACCTAGCTTTGCCTATTAGCATTGTGACTTTTGTTTTGTGGTTTGGACTTTTGAACTTCTATTAGGTTAAGATCAGTCTGTGTGTCATTTTGAGGAACTTCCAGTAAGTGAAAGCTTAAGGAGGCTAAACGTTCAATGAGATTAGTGTGGCAGCTTTTGGTTGGCCAGCATGTGGTTTGATTGACTCAGCAGTCAGCCTCTCTGGTCATCTTAGAGCTTCATTGATACGGTCCTTGAGCTTTGCATTTGCATAGAGAGCTAAAAAAACTTCTTATGATTTCACTGTAGGAATATTTGTGAAACCATTTCCCTGAAGGTTAGGTCTTCACCATGGTTCCAACCATTTCAACTGCCATTAATTTCTCTTCTGACTGAATGCACACCAACGTTGAGTTGCCTCTTCACCATCCCCTCCGCAGTGGAAGTCAATGAAACACTCCCCTCAGAATGACAGCTTTCCTCACAGGATTAGATGCATCTTACATGCGTTGCTCCAGTGTTCACTTTAGTAGGCAGCACTTCCAGCAGCAATTGTATCACATCTCTGACCCATTTTTTTTCCCCCTTTCTATTTTTGTTTCTTCAAAAAAGCTTTCAAACTTTCAAAGGTTGAATTGACCAGGGACAAGTCATCAGTTGTTTGACAGCGCTTTTGTCTCTTTGAGAAAGGTAAACCCTGTCCACCATCACAGCCCCTGCATTTTGCACTAACACACAAGGACGACTCGTGGTTTGGCCGCTTCACAAAAGGGAACCTGTGTTTTGGAGTGTGGAAAACAGAATGTAGAGATGGGCATTTTACATTTTATTTACTATTCAAATAGACATTTTGTCAAATTAATTGGTTGAGAGTAAATAGCAGAATGTCCGCTGTTAACCTCTACCATGTGTATTTGCGTCATTCTGATGTCTTCTTTTGCTGTTGCTACCAGAGAAAAAGCTATTTTTGCCATGATAGGACTGATTCTGTTACAAAAAATACTTTCTGGGGACTTTTTGCATTTGTGTCGTATTGTGGAACTCTGTTAGATGAGCACCTGTAATTGCTATTTAAAGTAGGGAGAAATAGCATACCGATGTCAAGGCCGCCTAGAGGGCTAAATGTGCACCAGTAGCTTAACTCAACATTACAAAAACTACATTAAAAAGTTGGTTTTATTAAATTAAGAATTTCAAATGTCACAAGGATCATTTAATTGAAAGTTTTTTTCATTGTTAAAATCGGCCTAAAAAAAATCAAACACTAACGTCTGTTTGGCTATCCGAATATTCGTTTAACCTTGCCCATCCCTAGTAGAGTGCATCCGCTCCGAGAGGAGCCTCGGTAGACTATAAATAGGTCTTACGTAATCAAGTTTGATATGACATTATGTAATTACAGAGAGAGCTGCTAGACCAGGTTCAAATGAGAGTCGTTCTTGACCAGAGTCTCTGTCTGCACCGTAGCCCAGGAGGTGTTGAATGTTGATATTAACGAGTGATGGCAGTGCTTATCACAGCGATTTAATGCAGGGCTCGGCTATGGTGTCATTTGAGCGGTAGGGTGCAGTGACAGACGGGGAGAGGGAAGGGAGGCTTGTCTAGGCCTTTATGATGACGAGTGGGACTGGGAATTGCCAGGGACCTCGATATGATATTGTCACGATACTTACAGTGCTTTCGGAAAGTATTCAGACCCCTTCCCCTTTTCCACATTTTGTTACGTTACAGCCTTATTCTAAAATGGATTAAATAAATACAAGTCCTTATCAATCTACACACAATACCCCATAATGACAAAGTGAAATGTTTGCAAATATATAAATTAATTGATACATTATTTACATAAGTATTCAGACCCTTTGCTATGAGACACTACATTGAGCTCCGGTGCATCATGTTTCCATTGATCATTCTTGATGTTTCTACAACTTGGAGTCCACCGGTGGTAAATTCTATTGATTGGACATGATTTGGAAAGGCGCGAGCACACACCTGTCTATATAAGGTCCCACAGTTGACAGTCCGTGTCAGAGCAAAAAACAATGCCATGAGGTCGAAGGAATTGTCCGTAGTGCTGCACGACAGGGTTGTGTTGAGGCACAGATCTGGGGGAACGGTACCAAATGTCTGCAGCATTGGAGGTCCCCAAGAACACAGTGGCCTCCATATTAAATTTCTGCTTTTTTATTTTTACCCATCTACCAATAGGTGCCCTTCTTTGTGAGGCCTTGGAAAACCTCCCTGGTCTTTGGTTGAATCATTGTTTGAAATTCACTGCCTGACTGAGGGACCTTACAGATATTTGTATGTGTGGGGTACATACAGTAGATGAGTTAATCATTCAAAAAACACATTAAACACTTTTGCACACAGTGAGTCCATGCAACTTATGTGATTTATTCAGATTTTTTTTTTACTTAGGTTTTCCTTAAAGGGGTTGAATACTTCTTGACTCAAGACATTTCAGATTTTCATTTTTAATTAGTCAAATGTTCTAAATGTTCTTTGACATTATGAGGTGGTGTGTAGGCCAGTGGCACAAAATATCAATGTAGTCTTTTTAAAATTCCGGCTGTAACAAAACAAAATGTGGAAAAAGTCAAGGGGTGTGAATACTTTCTGAATGCGCTGTATATTTCTGCGTATCATAGTCCGGGTCATGGACTATACATGTGAAGATTACCCATTTCCTCTGATGGAAGATGAATTATGTAGAGATCCTGTAGTATACAGGATATGTCCATTTATAGTTACTTGGCTATCTCCTCAAAGTACCACTGCCCCACTTTCTATACAGCCCTACTCTCTACTGTACACTTTCACTATCTAGGTTGCTCACGTAATGTGTTATGGAAAAGTTCAATGTTGTACATTCATAGATGGATGTATACATTCTGTGCAGTTATAGCAATATAATGCTAGAACTGCTCTCAAATCCCCCAGGATACTACACAATGTGTACACACACACACAGTGTTTTCTGACACCATTTACATATATTTGTATTATTATTGACAGGCTCTAACCCTGTATGTTGTCGGGAGCTTAGACTGCAAATCCGACGGCCAGACTCCGGCATTTATTTGTTAGTTAATCTATAAGATAAGAATGCAAACTTCCTTGTCTGTAGCCGTGGTTAACCACAATGACTTACGGCCTCCAGCATATTGATTGCTGCCGTAATGTGTCGTGCCAGACATGGAGTAGGTCTATTTTTAAAAGCAGGGAGCCGAGATCACGCATTGTGTGTGTATCACTGAGCGATAATGGACCACCTGGTAAATAATGCAGTGACGGGAGAGCACCCTTTTGAGTTGCACCACCTTTTGTCATGAGAACTCTGCTCTCTCCTCTCCTCCGGCTCGCCTTTAGAGAATCTCTCATTTGTCTTTGATTCTTACTTACCCCAGCCTAACCAATCCACAATACATAGAGGGAGCTTTATAGTGTACACGGTCTGTATTATGGCGGTCTATCCACCTTGTACTACACCTTGTACTACTAAATCTCAACATCTTCAATGAGGCTCTTGTTGTAAAGACAGCCGTATAATGCATATACCATTTCAACAATCATATGGCGATCTATAGTGCTAATGTGATTCCAATTGCTGCTGTGATGGCTGGTCCTGGCAGATTTTCACTTGGCAGCCAGTGAGTCTTGTCTTGGCACGTTTGATTGGTGTAGAGTAGACGGGCTTGTAGCGCTCTTGGCTAGCCTCCCACTGCTTGGCCTGATGAAAGCATGCCCAGTGTACTACACTAATGGATAGGAAGCTCTCCTCTCGCTCCCTCTCCCCCCTCTCTCTCATTCTGCCTCTCTCGCGTCCCCTCAACCTGCCTGCCTCCACTGAAGAGCTGAAGTCCACAAATCAGAGCTGAAGAGCTGAAGTCTACTTAATAGTCAGGAGGTGCCCATTTCAGTTGCTTTGTCACTAGATTAATAATTTATCTGATTCCCAGGACTTCTCCCTGTCTGTTTGACACAGGGTGGTTTTGGTGACTCCCCATGCAGCACGTTGACCTTGACACAACCAGACAAACAACACTGTTCCTATAAACGACTCACACTGACCAGTGTGTTGTCAGCTTGGCAGCCTTAGCACAGGTCAGGACTTGTTCTCTCCCTGCAGCATGTGTAGACAGCATTGACTCATTCTCAGTCCCTATAGCAGCCCCTCCTTTTTTTTTTTAGGGGGTAGATCAGCTTTAATATTGCAGATTGTGGGTTCTATCTATGTAATTGTCTGCATTATTTCCAATCCCGCATATGTTTTTCTTATTTTCCCCTGACCCTACCATCCCTCCCCTAATTGAAATAAACTAATGGACATCAACGCTTAGGCTTCTACTTCCAGCTTATACATTTTACAGACACACTACATTTTACATTAGTTAACTAGCCACTCATCCTTTCTGCCTCCTTCCACTTTTTGGTCTCTGAGAGGGAAGCTATTGTGTTAGCTTTCACTTGTCTGAGCAGTGAGCACTATGTATCTGCCCGGCCCCTCCTTTTCTCCCTCGTCTCTCCCCAGTTGCCTAGCAGCGATGGGAGAGTTTGACAGTGTTGACATTTCCTGCACGGGGGCAGTTCCTGTAAACACTCAGAGACATTAAGTGACTGCTGTCTCTTCCTCTCCGATCTCAGCCAGGGTGGATGAAAGGCAGTCAAAATCAGAGTTGAGAAGGCCCAAAGTAAACCCTTTTCTCAGAAATTGAAGAGAGGAGATGACGGCGGAGGGAAAGTGTTCTTTTAATACGACTGCTTTTTATCTCCGGGCAACAAGACGCTCGCTGCAGGATTAGAGATGTATTTATTCTGTCTGAGAGCATCCAGAAGGGAAGTGATTGTTACTGACAAGGTGCGTTTAGGCAACGAGCTGGTGTCACACTGCCTTTCTGACCAATGCAGAATGACACAGCAAATAACTGCATGTCTGGGACATGGGGACAGATCATGTAGATGCTCATTACTGAGCGATCTTCATTCACACATTGTGAATCTCATATCAGTTTTCCTTTGTCTGTGAAATGACTAACATTAGCCATTCTGCGTTGTAAACCTATCATTAAAAATACCAGTTGCAGAGCTGGAAGAGCATCAAATTCTCGGATTCATCTCAGGAAATGTTTTTAACCAGGGCTCCTCTCTCTTGCTCTCAGCTCTGTGCCAGGCAAGATGACCACAGCCAGGTATCGGCCCACCTGGGACCTGGCACTGGACCCGCTGGTCTCCTGCAAATTGTGCCTTGGAGAGTTTCCCCTGGAGCAGATGACCACCATCACTCAGTGTCAATGTGTCTTCTGTACACTGGTGAGTGCACTTAAATCGTCTGTTCACTATCTTGTCAATATGTCCTCTGTGTGCACCGTAGTGTGTATGTGTTGTTTTACACCGTCCTTGTCAATATGTCCTCTATGAAAGAGCCGTATCCGTGTTGCACATGTTAACGTCCTGAAGAATAGTGTTTGTTCACCCACAATGTCATGTGCTTTCTACCTCTATATGTGGATAGTGAAGTACTTGCAGTGAATACTATGCAATTGTTTCTTCCATATAGATCCAGTGTTTACCACTGCCTTTGAATGCACAGATCAATGTAACAATATAACTGTCAACAAAGTGAAAGGAATTCTTACATGGCTGGAGGTTGTGAGCACATGCATCGCATACCTAGATCTAGGAGTGAGCAACTCCTATACATGTCAGTCCATGGTATTCCTCTACCTGGGTCAAACACTGAAACCTCAATGAGACCTCAACTCCCTTGATCTTGCAATTTTGTTTGTAATGTATCTACAGAAATACAATACTGGTCGTAATTTAACTTAACAAATGTATCCTACAGTCATTGTGGACTGCTGTCCAGTTGCTTGAATTCACAGAGGAGAGGCACATTGACTTTTGACCTCTCCACAAGCTGGGACCACGGTCACGACTTTCCCAGCATGTGAAAGCCCGAAGATGCTTAAATTCAGCAGCATCCAACCCTGTTATCCCCTTCTTTCTTTTTAATCCCGCCATTTGACTCGCCCCTCAGTATTTTTGGAGTGAGAGAAAGTCAAAACATGACTAACGATTTGTTTGCCGAACCATAGAAAATGATGCATTAAAAGTAAACTGTGACAAATATCTTAATTAGGACTTAAGGTGTCTTCCAGTCAGTGGGCCTACATCAAATGTATTGTGTTTTGTCTAATTGACAAATTTAATATAAACTCAGTAGCAAGAGTCTGAAAGTACTGTAATGTTTTGGTAGGGGATCTCTCAAACCAATCCGCTATCATTTATACTTTTGAACAGTGGGAACAATAACTGTCTGGCTGTCATAGGGATGCACGATATATCGGTGAACATATCGATGTCAAGTTTAATGGTGATGTTAAAAACCGATGTCAAAGCTACCGTGCATACCTACAGTTGAAGTCGGAAGTTTACATACACTTAGGTTGGAGTCATTAAAACTTGTTTTTCAACCACTCCACAAATTTCTTTTTAATAAACTATAGTTTTGGCAAGTTGGTTAGGACATCTACTTTGTGCATGACACAAGTAATTAAAAACAAATGGTATACCGACGGATTATTTCACTTATTATTCACTGTATCACAATTCCAGTGGGTCAGAAGTTAACATACACTAAGTTGATTGTGCCTATAAACAGCTTCGAAAATTACAAAATTTGAGTCAATTGGAGGTGTACTTGTGGATGTATTTCAAGGCCTACCTTCATACTCAGTGCCTCTTTGCTTGACATCATGGGAAAGTCAAAAGGAATCAGCCAAAACCTCAGAAAAACAATTGTAGACATCCACAAGTCTGGTTCATCCTTGGGAGCACTTTCCAAAAGCCTGAAGGTACCCCCACGTTCATCTGTACAAACAATAGTACACAAGTATAAACACCATGGGACCACGCAGCCGTCATACCGCTCTGGAAGGAGACGCATTCTGTCTCCTAGACATGAACGTACTTTGGTGCGAAAAGTGCAAATCAATCCCAGAACAACAGCAAAGGACCTTGTGAAGATGCTGGAGGAAACAGTTACAAAGTCTATATCCACAGTAAAACGAGTCCTATATCAACATAACCTGAAAGGCAGCTCAGCAAGGAAGAAGCTTCGGCTCCAAAACCGCCATAACTCCAGACTACGGTTTGCAACTGCACATGGGGACAAAGATCGTACTTTTTGGAGAAATGTCTCTGGTTTGATTAAAGAAAAATAGAACTGTTTGGCTATAATGACCATCAATATGTTTAGAGGAGAAAGGGGGAGGCTTGCAAGCCGAAGAACACCATCCCAACCGTGAAGCGCAGGGGTGGCAACATGTTGTGCGGGTGCTTTGCTGCAGGAGGGACTGGTGCACTTCACAAAATAGATGGCATCATGAGGGAGGAAAGTTATGTGGATATATTGAGGCAACATCTCAAGACATCAGTCAGGAAGTTAAGTCTTGGTCGCAAATGGGTTTTCCAAATGGACAATGACCCCAACTCATACTTCCAAAGTTGTGGCAAAATGGCCTACCCTCGGTAGCGTCAGCCAGTGAAACTGTAGGGTGCCAAATTCAAAACAACAGAAATCCCATAATTAAAATTCCTCAAACATACATGTATTTTACACCATTTTAAAGATACACTTGTTGTAAATCCAGCCACAGTGTCCGATATCAAAAAGGCTTTACGACGAAAGCAAAGCAAACAATTGTTAGGTCAGAGCCAAGTCACAGAAAAACAGCAATTTTTCCAGCCAAAGAGAGGATTCACAAAAAGCAGAAATATAGATCAAATTAATCACTAACCTTTGTTCTTCATCAGATGACACTCATAGGACTTCATGTTACACAATACATGTATGTTTTGTTCGGTAAAGTTTATTTATATCCAAAAATCTGAGTTTACATTGGCGCGTTATGTTCAGTAGTTCCAAAACATCCAGTGATTTTGCAGAGAGCCACATCAATTTACAGAAATACTCATAATAAACATTGATAAATGATACAAGTGTTATTCACAGAATTAAAGATTTTCTCCTTAATGCAACTGCTGTGTCAGATTTCAAAAAAACTTTACAGAATAAGCAAACCATGCAATAATCTGAGTACGGTGCTCAGACGACAAATCACGCCAAATTGATATCCGCCATGTTGGCGTCAACCAAAGTCAGAAATAACATTATAAATATTCACTTACCTTTGATCTTCATCAGAATGCACTCCCAGGAATCCCAGTTCCACAAATGTTTTTTGTTCGATAATGTCCATCATTTATGTCCAAATTCCTTATTGTTAGCGCGTTCTGCCCAGTAATCCAACTTCATGACGCACGAGCAGACAAAGTCCAAAAGTTCCGTTACAGTCCGTAGAAACATGTCAAACGATGTATAGAATCGATCTTTAGGATGTTTTTAACATAAATCTTCAATCATGTTCCAACCGGAGAATTCCTTTGTCTTCAGAAATGCAATGGAATGCAGGTCGCTCTCACGTGAATGTGCGAGACTGAGCTCGTGGCTGCTGGCAGACCTCTGACTCATTCCCCTCTCATTCGGCCCCAGTCACAGTAGAAGCCTCAAACAACGTTCTAAAGACTGATGACATCTAGTGGAAGCCTTAGGAAGTGCAACATGACCTCATACACTGTGTATTCGATAGGGCAAGAGTCAAAACTACAAACCTCAGATTTCCCACTTCCTGGTTGGATTTTTTCTCAGGTTTTTTCCTGCCACAGGCAAAGTGGGTTCTGTTATACACAGACATCATTCAAACCGTTTTAGAAACTTCAGTGTTTTTTTATCCAAATCTACTAATATATGCATATTCTAGCTTTTATGGCTGAGTAGCAAGCAGTTTCATTTGGGCATGCTTTTCATCCAAAATTCCCAATGCTGCCCCCTACCCTAGAGAAGTTAAGGACCACAAAGTCAAGTTATTGCAGTCGCCATCACAAAGCCCTGACCTCAATCCTATAGTTAATTTGCAGACAGAACTGAATGCGTGTGTGTGAGCAAGGAGGCCTACAAACCTGACTCAGTTACACCAGCTCTGTCAGGAAGAATGGGCCAAAATTCACCCAACTTATTGTGGGAAGCTTGTGGATGGCTACCTGAAACGTTTGACCCAAGTTACAAAATGTAAAGGCAATGCTACCAAATACTAATTGAGTGCATGTAAACTTATGACCCACTGGGAATGTGATGAAAGAAATAAAAGCTGAAATATATAATTCTCTCTACTATTATTCTGACATTTCACATTCTTAAAATAAAGTGGTGATCCTAACTGACCTAAGACAGGGAATTTTTAATAGGATTAAATGTCAGGAATTGTGAACAACTGAGTTAACTGTAAAATGTAGGAGGTACATGACATAACACCACGTAAAATTGTGCGCTACACATGCAACACGTCATTCCTAACCTAGCCCACACAATTTCTGCTGTGTGGATCGAGCATTCAACAAGTCAAGCAGTCATTTGAAAGATTAAGAACATTTCAACGAGACAACTCAAAGGCGAAATCCATTAAAGCCAAGATAATGAAATTCATTGCCTTTGACAATCTACCGTTCTCTGTCGTTGGTAATGTTGGCTTTCACCAACTGGTCGAGCACCGGTACCCACTACCAAGTGCGCTATTTTTCAGATTTGCCCTACCAGAGTTACACAGTAATAGCGTCACTGCTATTAGCTTCACGACATGCGTGCTATGGAACGCCATTTAAGTCTTTGCGCGTCACAAAAGATACATTAGCACAAAAAAGTCTGCAAACACCGGCCACGAACTATGTGTTTACAATACCGCGTTGGTAATAAAGTATCATTTGTTTGACAGCAACTTCTGGGGTAGCTAGCTTTAGCTTGGTGCCTAGCTAGCATCAATACAAACAGCCTGAAAACAATGACCAATAGAAACTGCAGTCATTTTCAGTTTTTCTTAGGACTGATTTAGGAATCCTTGTGAGTAAGTATTATCTAGGTTGCCACTTGTTGTTCGCCTATTGAAATTGAACTTCAGATCATGAAAATAAATAGCTAGCCAGCTACTTAACCCTGTTGCCCAAGCAAATGTTTTAAGCAGCCAGCTAGCCTCATCTGGCTAGTGAGGCTCGACCGGATCGGGTTATGTGTTGTAAAGCTAGCCACAATAAGGATTAGGCACAGTAGTGGAATTTGCGGTTTGCTTTCAAAATAAAAGTATGCCATTGACAGTGATACAAATAGTCGAATTATGCATACTTTTATTTTGAGGGCTAACCGCAAAGTCCACTATTGGGGCCGACCACCATTAATCCGATAAGAACTGTTTTAGATGATGACACCTAGCTATATAGTTATCTAGCTAACTATATAGCTACTGAAACAGATTGTTGTTATTTGACACGTCAAATAGTGTTATTTGACATATACCTTTCTTGACATGCAAAGACCAAACTGCGTTCAATAGAAATTAATGGTTGAGAATGAAACAACTGAACAAATGAACAACAAAACAGCACAGTAAGTGAAAGAAATTGGTTTTGATTATGTTTTACCGGTAATGGGGACATGCATAAATGCCAACAAAATAACTGGTAATGGGGACATGCATAAATGCCAACCAAAATAACTTTTTGTGTGTGTGCATGTACTTTATTTAACTAGGCAAGTCGGTTAAGAACAAATTCTTATTCACAATGATGGCCCGACGACGCTGGCCCAATTGTGTGCTCCCCTATGGGACTCTCAATCACGGCCGGATGTGAGTCTGGATTCGAACCAGGGACTGTAGTGACACCTCTTGCACTGAGATGCAGTGCCTTAGACTGCTGTGTGTGTGTATTAACTATTTAATGTGTGTGTGTATTACAAGTCGGTCGTCGGTGGAGCTCAATCAGAGCTATGAAAGAGCAGTGGCTTTTAGTTTGGTAATGAACTCATGTTTACTGCAGTTGCTAATAGGGAATTGGCTGGATTTGTAGCACTATGCAATATTACATCTTGTAGCTGTGAAGAGCCTTTGTTTAGAAGGCCCTCTCACTGTCTCATTAGTTGAACATAGTTTCATTGGGATGTTGTGGTTAGCATGCTTCTCTTCAGCTAACCAGACACAATCAAACTTCTACTACGGGGTTCAAAGAGGGAGAGGCACATTGGTTGTCGCACCATACAGTATGCCAGGGATGGGTAACTCCAGTTCTCGGGGGTCCTGATTGGTGTCGCACTTTTGCCCTGAGGACTGGAGTTGCCCATCCCTGCAGTATGCCTGCACATTTTCTGATTGACTGCATGGCCAAGGAGTGAGGTCAATTTCATACTCTTGGTTTTTATTTCAGTGCCTGAAGCAGTATGTGGAACTCCTTATCAAAGAGGGGCTCGAAACTGCTATTAGCTGTCCAGACTCTGCCTGTCCAGAAAGAGGACACTTACTGGAAAATGAGGTATTATTTACAAAAAAATGTAATTGTATAATTTGTTTTAGGGACATATGCAATTCAGATATTGAAGGGGCCAGAGCCTAATGTATTCTACCATCTTTTAGCTTGTACTTTTCAGTGTACAGTTGCTTACTTTTAAGAATATGATATTACATCTACACACACACACACACACACACCAGAATACATGTGAGTGAATTCATGATCACAAAGTTGTGGTAAGTTGATAATGCCATTTGATTTTACTGGACTTGTTGCTTGCTGTTTTCAGCAAAACAGAATAAATGCAGAATTGACAGAAGTATCTTAAGTAAAATGTGTTCATATCAAGAAGACAAAAGGTAGGTTACACAGACATAACACAACTCAGTCGTGATGGTTGATGGGGAAACTAGACTGAATGGCAGTCTGTTTGTGCTATCATTCCAACTCTGTATCACTCATTGTTATGACAATGAGCAATACAGTTGGTAAGAACAAACTGATTTGGCACCTGGCTATGGTGACACTACAAAGTAGGGAAACTGACTATTTCATAAGTGAGGCTAAATGCATTGCATGCATATTATCAGATCATCAAGGAAGTCCAAAACACAAATTCCTATTATTAACCGTGTTAAATAACACTGTGAAACCGATTCATTTAAAAAAAAAAAAATTAAATTTTTTTTAAATTTTTTTTTTTTTTTTTTTTTGTGAACAAAAGTTATAAGGACAAAATGAAAAGAGATTGGTAGAAATGTGAAAATATTTTTGGGAAATCTATTGCAGCTCAAGTCTACTACAAACCCCGCAATGCAATGTTCTCGATCTCCCTCTCTGGGCTAGGTAGCTAGCTAGAAACTTTGCAACATACAATAATACCAAAGTGATCTGGTGCGCAGGGAATTGTTTTAAAAGCTTTATGAATTGTGATTGTCTGTGACGAGTTATATAAAGTGCATTTGGAAAGTATTCAGATCCCTTGAATTTTTCCAAATTTTGTTACGTTACAGCCTTAGTCTAAAATGGGATAAATTAGTTTTTTCCCCTCAAGCTATACACAATACCCTGTAATGACCAAACAAAGTTTTTTAAAGTTTTTTTTTTTTTTACATTTTTCAAATGTACAGTACCAGAAAAGTTTGGACACTTACTCATTCAAAACATTTTTAAACTATTTTCTAGATTTGACATCAAAACTATGAAATAACCCATATGGAATCATGTAGTAACCAAAAAAGTGTTAAACAAATCAAAACAGAATTTTGAAGAATATTTGAGATTCTTCAAAAAACAGAAAAAAAAGAAGAAACTATCACATTTACATGAGTATTCAGACCCTTTACTCAGTACTTTTTTGAAGCACCTTTGGCAGCAATTATAGCCTTGAGTCTTCTTGGGTATGACGCTTCAAGCTTTGCACACCTGTATTTGGGATGTTTCTCCCATTCTTCTCTGCAGATCCTCTCAAGCTCTGTCAGGTTGAATGGGAAGCGTTGCCGCACAGCTATTTTCAGGTCTCTCCAGAGAAGTCGATCGGGTTCAAGTCTGGGCTCTGGCTGGGCCACTTAAGGTCTTGTCCCGAAGCCACTCCTGCGTTGTCTTGGCTGTGTGCTTAGGTTCATTGTCCTGTTGGAAGGTGAACCTTCGCCCCAGTTTGAGGTCCTTAACCTGCTCCAGAGCGCTTTCGTCAAGGATTTCTGCTCCGTTCAGCTTTCCTGACTAATCTTCCAGTCCCTGTTGCTCAAAAGCATCGCCACAGCATGATGCTGCCACCACAATGCTTCACCGTTGGAATGGTGCCACGTTTTCTCCAGACGTGACGCATGGCATTCAGGCCAAAGAATTCAATATTGGTTTCATCAGACCAGAGAATCTTGTTTCTCATGGTCTGAGAGTCCTTTAGGTGCTTTTTTGGCAAACTCCAAGTGGGCTTTCATGTGCCTTTTACATAGGAGTGGCTTTTTGTTTTTACATAGGAGTGGCTTTTTGTTTTTACATAGGATCTGGCCAATTTACCATAAAGGCCTGATTGGTGGAGGTCTGCAGAGATGGTTGTCCTTCTGGAAGGTTCTCCCATCTACACAGAGGAACTCTTGTCAGTGACCATCGGGTTCTTGGCCACCTCCCTGACCAAGGCCCTTCTCCTCCGATTGCTCAGTTTGGCCGGGCAGCCAGCACCAGCCAATCTTAGTGTTTCCAAACTTCTTCCATTTATAAGTGATGGGGGCCACAGTGCTCTTGGGGACCTTCAATGCTGCAGAAATGTTTTGGTACCCTTCCCCAGATCTGTGCCTCGACACAATCCTGTCTCGGAGCTCTACAGACAATTCCTTCGACCCAATGGCCTGCTTTTTGCTTTGACATGCACTGTCAACTGTGGGACCTTATACACGTGTGTGCCTTTACAAATCAAGTCAAGTTGAAGAAACATGTCAATTATGATCAATGGAAACACCTGAGCTCAATTTCGAGTCTCTACAGAGTGTGAATACTTAGGTACATAAACCATTTTTTTTTAATTAAAAAAACAATTATACATTTGCCAAAATTTCGAAACCGGTTTTCACTTTGTCATTGTGGGGTATTGTGTGTAGATTGAGAAGGGATTATAAAAGTAAAAAAATATATATTTTAGAATAAGGCTGTAACATAACAAAATGTGGAAAACGTCAAGCTGTCTGAATGCACTTTGACACATTCCTACGCGATTTCCAGATTTTCACAGATGGCCCACGTAGAAGTTAAATCATGGGGGATATTTTTATTTACCCTCTGATAGAAAATAGGCTTTCACTAAATTGACAAGTTTCATTATTATTTTTTCTGGGGGTGGACTATCCCTTTAAGGCAGAGTAATGGCCAAAGAAGAGGATGTCCTGGGTGTTGTGTTGGATTAAGAACAGAAAGGGGTAGTCCGCTTTGAAGGTGTGTTTTTAGGGTTGCAAAAAGGAGCAGATAAAGTCATATTCTGCAAGCGTGGTGGGGGTAGCTGCCTCGGTGCCCATCTCGTGCACCTCTATAAAGGCCTTGGGCAAATCCAAGTTGTTGTTGGGTGACATGCCTGAGAAATCGCTCCTGGATGAGTTTAAGTTGTTCACTATGCCCATGCTGGACTTAACTACTTTCAGGTCATAGGTACATTGCTTATTTACCCCTTACCTTTATGTACTGCATCCTTTTTGGCTCTGTCCACGTCGCAGAGTTCTTGAGATTCTTCTTCAGCTTCTCAACCCCAGTGGAGAAACTCCAGCTTTTTCAGCCCTCATCAGGGAGCATGATGAGCATGCCCTATGATGGGAATGATCTGAGAATCTTCAGAGTCTGGCAGTTGGCCTCAGGGATGAGTGCCAATTGGAAATTGTACATTGAGTGTGCCGTGGAAATGATAACAATCTTGCTCACTTTGAACTGAGCTTCTCTGGTTTTGGCCTACTCAAATTCCTCTTTCCGCTGGCCCTTGAAGTAGATGGCACTCACCAACACTATTTTTGTTAGTTTACAGTTCCCTCCCACCATGTTATTGATTTTCCCCTCTGTTTCTCCACCTAGCTGTTTAAGTTCACCCTAGCAGTCTCTGCACTGGACTTGAAGGTGACAGACTCCAACTCTGCACCGTTGTACTACTTGGTTTCACTGAGAAATGCCTCAGCAAACTTGTAAGACTGGTCTCCTTACAGGCGTTAAGCCAGGCTCAGTGCATATGGGGCTCCCTCTTTTGTTCAGCACAGACAAGAGTTTTCTGAACCTGTGATGGATGTCACCCTCAACTTTGAAAAGATCCAAGGAAAACCTTTTTTGCCACAGACAGAGATGACATCCTTACTCTTGAGGCAGGAATGATTATGGCCTAATGGGGAACTGCATTTTGATTTATAAAGCAGGAAGTGGGAGGGGAATTCCAGCAAAGATGATTGCCACATGCACCTAGTACGTTGGCACAGATAAAAATGTACGCAATAAAAATAAAGTAACAAAGCACAATATAAGCATGCAGGTACATTAAATACAAATATATGCATTTATAAATAATGTTTCTTAGATACCGATCACTCACTCACATAGTTAATGTCTCTGTACCTTGACACTTAGCCTGTGGGCAAGCAACTTTAATTCACGTTTCAGATTTTTCAGTACTTAGCTCCTGCTAACAACTGCTGATATTAGCATTGATCAAAAACAATGGAAGTGAAGTTGGTGTCTTGGATGTGAAAGGGACAGGTTTTAAAATGTCACTGAAATTGTTTTCTTTCATGGCCCAACTTTTATTGATATTTAGTCCTTTGGAACAACACTTACTATTAACATAGATAAGTATGTGAGTTGTTTGGATTAATTACATTTGTTCACGTCTTTCAAAGATCTCCACATCCATTCCTAAGATCTGAAGCTGCAGAAGGACTGTTTTAATTGGTGTTTCCTGCTGAGCAGACATTAGCCTTCCCCCAAGCTGTCTCCACACAGCAATCTGTCCTAGCTCTGGCTCCCTCTCCACACGGCAATCTGTCCTAGCTCCGGCTCCCTCTCACCACAGCAATCATCTACCCTAGCTCCTGCTCCCTCTCACCACAGCAATCATCTGGCCTAGCTGCCTCGCACCACAGCAATCATCTGGCCTAGCTGCCTCGCACCACAGCAATCATCTGGCCTAGCTCTTGCTCCCCCTCTAAACGTGTCATCGTGCTTATACAAAGTGGATGGGCTCTGCTCTCCTGCATCTCTCTCCAATTTGAGGTCAATCCAAGGGCACCGCTCCTCGCCTCTCCAGGTCGTTTGCTTGATGGACTCACTCTCTCTCTGTCTCGGAGGTTTGTGGCACGGCTGTATGTTTCCAATCAATCAAAGTCACTGGCCCTTTAATAGAACCTGGCTTGTAACTCAAGTCAGACGGTGTACTCATCCAGCTGCTATGACAGCTACGTCTTTGATAACCCCCACAACCAAATGTTATTTTCATCGTCTTGTAATGACCACATTTAACTCTCCGTATAGCTAGCCAGTATGCATATATTCCTCTCTTTAAAACAGGTGGGCTAGTTCTAATGACGCTGGAATTGAGTGGGGTTTAGTAATTGATAATATTGTGGTTTAACTGAAAGCATCCTGTCCGATATTCGCTTGGTAAGCTATCAAAAGCACGTGTTCCTAACTGTTCCTCTTCTCTTCCTCATTCAGATCGAGTGCATGGTGGCTTCAGAGGTTATGCAGAGACACAAGAAGCTACAGTTTGAAAGGGGTGAGTGGGAGAGGAAACGATCTGTGACCGCCTCACCACTCATAGCCTGATGTGTGCGTCCGTGTGTGTGTGCGTCCGTGTGTGTGTGCGTCCGTGTGTGTGTGCGTCCGTGTGTGCGTCCGTGTGTGTGTGCGTCCGTGTGTGTGTGCGTCCGTGTGTGTGTGCGTCCGTGTGTGTGTGCGTCCGTGTGTGTGTGCGTGTGTGTGCGTCCGTGCGTGTGTGTGCGTCCGTGCGTGTGTGTGCGTCCGTGCGTGTGTGTGCGTGTGTGCGTCCGTGCGTGTGTGCGTCCGTGCGTGTGTGCGTCCGTGCGTGTGTGCGTCCGTGCGTGTGTGCGTCCGTGCGTCCGTGCGTGTGTGCGTCCGTGCGTGTGTGCGTCCGTGCGTGTGTGCGTCCGTGCGTGTGTGCGTCCGTGCGTGTGTGCGTCCGTGCGTGTGTGCGTCCGTGCGTGTGTGCGTGTGTGCGTCCGTGCGTGTGTGCGTCCGTGCGTGTGTGCGTCCGTGCGTGTGTGCGTCCGTGCGTGTGTGCGTCCGTGCGTGTGTGCGTCCGTGCGTGCGTGTGTGTGTGTGTGTGCGTCCGTGCGTGTGTGTGTGTGTGTGTGTGCGTCCGTGCGTGTGTGTGTGTGCGTCCGTGCGTGTGTGTGTGTGCGTCCGTGCGTGTGTGTGTGCGTCCGTGCGTGTGCGTGTGTGCGTCCGTGCGTGTGTGCGTCCGTGCGTGTGTGCGTCCGTGCGTGTGTGCGTCCGTGCGTGTGTGCGTCCGTGCGTGTGCGCGTCCGTGCGTGTGCGCGTCCGTGCGTGTGCGCACCGTGCGTGTGCGCGTCCGTGCGTGTGCGCGTCCGTGCGTGTGCGTGCGTGCGTCCGTGTGTGCGTGCGTCCGTGCGTGTGTGCGTGTGTGCGTGCGTCCGTGCGTGTGTGCGTCCGTGCGTGTGTGCGTGCGTCCGTGCGTGTGTGCGTCCGTGCGTGTGTGCGTGCGTCCGTGCGTCCGTCTGTGTGTGTGCGTCCGTGTGTGTGTGCGTGTGTGTGTGTGTGCGTCCGTGTGTGTGTGCGTCCGTGTGTGTGTGCGTCTCGCTCGCGCGTCCGTCTCGCTCGCGCGTCCGTCTCGCTCGCGCGTCCGTCTCGCTCGCGCGTCCGTCTCGCTCGCGCGTCCGTCTCGCTCGCGCGTCCTTCTCGCTCGCGCGTCCTTCTCGCTCGCGCGTCCTTCTCGCTCGCGCGTCCGTCTCGCTCGCGCGTCCGTCTCGCTCGCGCGTCCGTGTGTGTGTGCGCGTCTCGCTCGCGCGTCCGTGTGTGTGTGCGCGTTTCGCTCGCGCGTCCGTGTGTGTTTGCGTCTCGCTCGCGCGTCCGTCCGTGTTTGCGTCTCGCTCGCGCGTCCGTCCGTGTTTGCGTCTCGCTCGCGCGTCCGTCCGTGTGTGCGTCTCGCTCGCGCGTCCGTGTGTGCGTCTCGCTCGCGCGTCCGTGTGTGTGTGTGTGTGTGTGTGTGTGTGTGTGTCTCGGTGTCTCGCTCGCTCGTCCGTGTGTGTATGTCTCGCGCCTGTCCGTGTGTCTCGTGCCCGTCCGTAGGTGTCTACTCTGGTCACAGGAGCCCCACCTGTGTCCCTTGTCTCCCCACACCATTTTAAAGTGATCTGGAGGACAATGACAACCCTCTACCTTGTCATTTATGTACAGCCTTTTTCCACTCTCTCTACAACATCTCTCATTCTTTACCTGGACTCTGTCTCCAGTCCAGGATTATCAGAAGTGTCATCCCCAAATCAGAATGTTTGTCCTGTTGGCTGACCTATCGTGTCCTGGCTTTGAGCCTGTCTCTGTCCCAATCAAATTTGAACACAAGCCGCTATCAAAGAGATGAAAGAGGGCTACAGTGCTTTCGAAAAGTATTCAGACCTCTTTCCCTTTTCCACGTTTTGTTATGTTACAGTAGGACTGGGCGACATATCAATAATTATCGAGGTAATTACATCCCTCTAACGGTATAAAAACGTTTAGATTCATTTTTCGATAATGTCGATATAGAATAATTAGGTACAGCAGTCCATTTCACCTCTGACGCAGCAGGAACGTGCGGCGGAGAAGTGACAATATGCACGTGGAGAGGTATACGCCGACTTAAAACCACTTAGCACCTCGAGTGATGGAGTAGCCACTATTAACCACGAAAAATGTGTGATGTAGGCAAAAACAGTGGCAGTGATGGCCATGGAGAAGGAGCAGCTTCCAACATAGAAATGATTGATGAAAAGGGTTCAACTGTTTCAGTTATTTGGAAGTGGTTTGGCTTTTTGAAGTCTGACAAAGAGCAGAACAATGGGCAAATTCTGCCGTACACAGGTCGCTACCAAGTCACCATCTGAAGAAAAATCACTCTTTGGCACATGCAGAAAGTTTGAGTTTGCACCTCGGATTGATAAACACCCCTCAAGAATCAGCCAATCTAGGGATGTTCGTCCGAAGCAGTCAACACTGACAGCGTTTATGCCCTACGAGCAAACATCTAAAAGACACAAGGACATCGCAAAATCTCTTATGCATTGCATTGCCAAGAACATGCGACCAATTAGCGCAGTCGAAAAGGAAGGTTTCAAGAGACT
Source organism: Oncorhynchus mykiss (assembly GCF_013265735.2). Taxonomy (NCBI): domain Eukaryota; kingdom Metazoa; phylum Chordata; class Actinopteri; order Salmoniformes; family Salmonidae; genus Oncorhynchus; species Oncorhynchus mykiss. The sequence continues at coordinate 53,820,124 of NC_048583.1, read as the reverse complement.
TATCAATTTAATGGACCCCAGGTACGTGCCCCCTGACCGCAAACATTTCTCTCACACAGCACTGGAATCTTCCAAATAAATGCCTTCAAACATCATACTTTCCCGACGACCACACGGGTGAAGCAATAGCAGAGTGGCTCATTGACGGGGCTCATATAGCAGAGGGGACTCAGTCAAGACAGACAGGTCTGCATTACAACGGATAGTGGTGCGAAAGTGGTGAAGGCCGCTCACATCAACAAATGGACCCGACTGCAATGTTTTGGACATCGTCTGCACTTGGCCATTCCTAAGTAACCTTGTCAATTGTGTATATTGACGTGATTGGTTAGATGAAACTAAATGTGCATTTTTTTTTTCATCAACTGATTAAGTTAAATATTACATATAGTCCCTAAAGGGATTATTGTGATTTAACATTTTTATTAAAATCTTTTGATTTCTCTTAGTGGGTAGAGACAAACGGGTGGATTGAGCAATTGGAGTGTGTAGGAAAGTGGTAGGTGCCTTTTCCTATTCATAGAAAAAGAAGAGACCTGACAGTTGCTCAAAAAGAACACGACTTACCCCAGCACAAGTTGGTGACAGAGTTCCCTACCGGGTGGGGACACGTCAAAAGATGGTTCAAAGAGTACTGGAGCAGGAGAAAGACATTTCACAGGTCATGTCCAGTGACCAGAACACCCGGCATTTAACTCCCACCTATATAGATGTTCTGGAGTCCATCAACCAGGCATTGACCCCACTCTGTCTGGTGAGTCTTATGTCAGTGTGTCGTACCTGGAGCCAGTACTACACCTGTTCGATACAGAGGTCATGAAACCTGATGATGGTGAAACGGAGCTCACCCAAACCATCAAAACGATAGTCCATGACTATCTGAATGAGAAATATGATGACCTAGCCACAGATGACCTCCTGGACAGGCCTCGTTGGTCGACCCTCGGTTTAAAACACATTACATCGAAGAGGAGAAGGTGGGCCACGTAAAAGCAAGCTGTCTCAGAGATGGTCAATGAGGGACATGAAAACCCAAGCCCAGCACAGGGAGACGTTGCTGCTGCTTCACCACAACTGCCAGCTAAAAAGAGTCACTAGGCAGTTTTTTCAAAAAGCCATGCTCCACCACCACGGGTTTTTACTGAAATCCAGCTGGTGGAAAAGGAACTCAACTGCTACCTTCAGTCTCCTAATGCTGACAGTGAAACCAATCCACTGGACAGGTGGAAGATCCACCCAAAAAAACCTTCCCAAAGTCAGGCACTGGCAAAGCGCTACCTGTGCGTTCCTGCGACCAGCTCCCCCTCAGAGCGTGTTTTTAGCACAGGTGGAAACAGTGACCTGCCATAGGGCAACTTTAAAGCCAGAGACCGTAGACAGACTTGTCCTTCTTGCTTGTAACTTGTAAGACAACAACTACCTGAACTTCAACTGTGATGTGCCATTAGGCTAACAGTTATAATGCATATTGACTTGCAGTATTTTTTTCTTTCTCAAGACTTGTAATGGTTTACAGCTTTAAAAAAAAGTGGAGTTAAAATGTTACTTGTGAGTTCTACTTCTGACAAATAAGAAACATTAAAGCCTTTGGTTTGTTCAGGCATTCTTGAGTCTGAAGCAGATATTAACCTTTTTTAAACATTATTTGATTATTGTGATAATTATCGTTATCGAATTAAAAAATATATATTGTGATTTATTTTCCATATCGTCCAGTCCTACGTTACAGCCTTATTCTATAATGTATTAAATAAAACATATTCCTCATCAATCTACACACAATACCCCATAATGACTAAGTGAAAAAAAAAAATTTTTTTTACTTTTTTTTTTTACAAATGTATGTGCTGCAGAGGGACAAGAGAGACATGTGAAAAGTGCTATAAACAAGTTGGCTGAAAACTTATGAATGAAAAAAACTGTAGTTTTTGTGCAGGTACAGCCAACTAGCGCAAAAACATATTGTCAGGGACTGGGAGATTAGTCCAGATTAAGGGAAAGATGAACAGAAAAAAGTAAATGTTTTATTTAATTTTTTACAATTACATAAGTCCTCCATTGCTTTGGAATGACACGTCCGGTTTTGTCTGGAAATACTCGGGAGAAAAGGGATTTTTTTTGTAAAATGTCAGGAGAATATTCAACCCTAGTGTGCATGCTTACACATACAAGAACACACACAAAATATGGTGACCGTGGCCACATTAGATCCCCATAAATGGGTAAAAATATTTAAGAAAAGCCAGGGAGAAGAGTGGGTAAAGGCAGTCAGCCATCTCATCAACGTTCCAGGCCAGCGAGTCAGAATAGTGTCTGAAACCGTTCCATATTTGGCAGAGCCTAAGACTGCATGTGGAATTGTGTGCAAGCAAGAGGCTGTTGCATTGGACACAAGCATTGTGTGTTTTTGATTGGGACAGGATGCTCAGGTTTGTTTTGTAGCGACAGACCAAACATTGAGCATCTGCCAGTTTTTTGTTCGGTAGATGCTAATTTAAATGGAGAAAAATAGAAGTGCATTTAGCTGCCCTGTTATGGACCAACTGAAGGTGATTTTGTGTATGTCAAATTAGACATGATTGGGAGTTTGTTTACGTCAGTCACAATTGCGATTGGTTTGGTACACATACAATCTCACTATACACACAGACATGAAAGATGACAGTCAATAATAAAGTAGTAAAAAAATACATGGAATTATTGTATTTGGATTGTTTTTGCTATCATTAATATCACTAATTTCTGCAAAAAGTCATTGCGTTGAAAGTGTGTTACCACATGTAACGACATAGGCACTACAATCACTTATGAACTCAGGTCACCATGCCACTACCACACAGGTGGGCTGGGGTTACAGTACAGTCTTTTGGTGACACCTTGTTTTGTGCCACCACAGAGGTGCTTCTGGACCCGTGTCTGATGTGGTGCCCGTCGTCGTCGTGCCAGGCAGTGTGCCAGCTGAAGGAGACTGAGGTGGCGCTGCCCCAGCTGGTGCAGTGTGCCGTGTGCACCCTGGAGTTCTGCTCTGCCTGCAAGCTTAACTGGCACCCCGGGCAGGCCTGCCCACCACCGGAGAACAACCTGCCCATCACCGCCTTCCTACCTGGAGAGACCAGGTATGGAACTAGATGGGAAGTTTTTGCAATTGTCAATACCGTTTAAACTATTTATTTTTACGTTTTTTTTTAAATAAATGGGTATTTTTGCTGCTTTTTAAGTAAATACATGATGTCAACTTGTGCAATATGTTCGGAGATAAAGAACAGCGAGTTCTTCATTTCACCCGTCACATTGTTATGAAGATTATGGTAGACCCCAGTCACGTGGCGTCTGTTTACAAGCACACAACGACGTGCGGCATGCACCAGGTGATCTAGTTAAGGTATGGAATTCACAACTAAATGTTTGCCAGCTAGAAATCTTTAACTATTTTAAGTTAACTGTCTAAAATGTGATAAATGCTCTGCAGCTCTGCGTTTGGTTTGCTAATTTAGTAGGTAGTTAGCTATCTAGCTAACGTTAAGTGCTTAGCTTCTTCCAAAATTAAGCATTTGCTTGGTAACCGCAGAGAATCCCCTCCTTGATCAGGAGCCTTGCAGGCTAATATTTGTTTTGTGCGTGCTGAAAACTGTGAGTATAATTTCTGTTACTTGTTTAGGTCAGAAACTGCACAGTGTTTGCTAGCATGTAGTTAACCTTCTCTATGGAATTTGACATGTGCTTGTTAGCATTGCTAAACTTTTGGATTACAGAGTATCAGTGAACCTTGTGTTCAGTGCCGGTATTACTGAATATCCCAGTATGGAACAAAGTCTGTATGAAGGTATGACCATCTAGATACCACCCAAGAGTCTTCTTTTTTTTTCTTCATCTCAATCACTTCCTATCCTCCCGGACACATCCTTCCTACCCGTAAGAGACCAGGTATAGAGCTGGAGTTTTGTCCTCTTCCTCCTCCTGTCTTCATCTTTAAGATGCCCTCCAGCCATCTTTTAACTTTTTACTGTTGAAAAGCGATATCCCAAGTATAAATACATTCAAGAACATACACTAAAGGGTAAAAAAAAAATCTGTTTTGAGCAAAAAGTTTACTGCAGACTTCAAGGTGAATAGGGCATTCAAGCCAGAGTTGGTCTGATGGCATGTCGTGATGTCATCAGCCTCCCCCTTGTTTGAGGGGCAATAGAGAACAAAAGAGGGAAGGCTTGGCACTTTAACACACTCTCCTTCCCATCACCTCAAACTAGTTGAATAGGGTTACACTCGTGACAACTGAATGACATTTCATCCCAAAAAGCAGCATATGGGGCCTTATTCAATCAACCTGCTTAACTGGCTTTCCCCAATAAATGACACTGTAAGCATTGTTTTGTTGAGAGCATAAACATACGTTTGTTCTTATTTTGGAAACCCTGGTGCAGTGATTCACGTACATACATGCATTGTATTTAGCTGTCATTGTTTCCTTTTCATGTTGATGATCTGTCCTCTACCTAGGACACAGCCTCTGTCCTCTCTACTGAAGACACTGTGAGGACACAACCTCTGGTCCCTGTGGGAACCTGTATTTACAATCCAGCCAGCTCTCTGTTTCTGGATACCAGCCTAGCTACTGCTGTTGATGGTTCCAGGAAGCCTGCTGCTCTCATGCGTAACACTATGGCATGAATCATGTAGTAGTCTCTAGTCATCTAGTACATTTTTGTGGATATTTAATATGACCGAGTGTATTGGCTGGAGCAGATTGCCTGACGGTAGTGCTGAGACCCATGGGGTCAGTTAAGGCTACCCGGGGTTGACTAAAGTCACCTGATGAAAGTTGTACCGGGAGCAAGTAGATCAATTTATGATCGTAACTCATAGCCAATTTGGATGAGTTGTCTACTTAATATTATAGAATATGGTGGCCCAGTATTAAAGCCATCTGAAAGTAGCGTGAAGGGGAGAGTTGTTGAGTTGTCCTCAGATGTCACGAAAGGCCCCAGTGTTAAAGGGACTGTTCAGGATTTTACAACTTCAGTAGTCTGTGGGCCAGGAGAAACTGATCCATGGTTCGGTTTTCTCTTAACAGCCACAACAAACTTTCGCCATGGCCAAATCAATTCTCATCAACTCCACATTTAGTTGCTACCTAAACATAATTTCCCCATATAATAAAAAATCAAAAACATGCCCCATCACTTCCATTGATTGTTAGCTAGTGGTGGCTAAAGTTAATGTTTTTTTAAATTATTCTTAGGGGTGGATCAGCTCAATATTGCGGGAAGATTGTTGCTTCCATCAATGTAATTGTCTGCATCATCTCCAATCCCCCATATATTTTTGGGGTAAATATATCCATATACAGCTGTGGCCAAAAGTTGAGAATGACACATATTAATTTTCAGTCTGCTGCCTCAGTTTGTATGAAGGCAATTTGCATATACTGCAGAATGTTATGAAGAGTGATCAGGTGAATTGCAATTAATTGCTAAGTCCCTCTTTGCCATGCAAATGAACTGAATCCCCCAAAAACATTTCCACTGCATTTCAGCCCTGCCACAAAAGGACCAGCTGACATGTCAGTGATTCTCTCGTTAACACAGGTGTGAGTGTTGACGAGGACAAGGCTGGAGATCACTCTGTCATGCTGATTGAGTTCGAATAACAGACTGGAAGCTTCAAAAGGAGGGTGGTGCTTGGAATCATTGTTCTTCCTCTGTCAATCATGGTTACCTGCAAGGAAACAAGTGCTGTCATCATTGCTTTGCACAAAAAGGGCTTCACAGGCAAGGATATTGCTGCCAGTAAGATTGCACCAAAATCAAACATTTATCGGATCATCAAGAACTTCAAGTAGAGCGGTTCAATTGTTGTGAAGAAGGCTTCAGGGCACCCAAGAAAGTCCAGCAAGCACCAGGACCGTCTCCTAAAGTCGATTCCGCTGCAGTATCGGGGCACCACCAGTACAGGGCTTGCTCGGGAATGGCAGCAGGCAGGTGTGAGTGCATCTGCACGCACAGTGAGGTGAAGACTTTTGGAGGATGGCCTGCTGTCAAGAAGGGCAGCAAAGAAGCCACTTCTCTCCAGGAAAAACATCAGGGACATACTGATATTCTGCAAAAGGTACAGGGATTGGATTGCTGAGAACTGGGGTAAAGTCATTTTCTCTGAATCCCCTTTCCGGTTGTTTGGGGCAACCTGGAAAAAAGCTTGTCCGTAGAAGACAAGGTGAGAGCTACCATCAGTCCTGTGTCATGCCAACAGTAAAGCATCCTGAGACCATTCATGTGTGGGGTTGCTTCTCAGCCAAGGGAGTGGGCTCACTCACAATTTTGCCTAAGAACACAGTCATGAATAAAGAATGGTACCAACACATCCTCTGTGAGCAACTTCTCCCAACCATCCAGGAACAGTTTGGTGAAGAACAATGCCTTTTCCAGCATGATGGAGCACTTTGCCATAAGGCAAAAGTGATAACTAAGTGGCTCGGGAACATAACATCAATATTTTGGGTCCATGGCCAGGAAACTCCCCAGACCTTAATCCCATTGAGAACTTGTGGTCAATCCTCAAGAGGCGGGTGGACAATTTAAAAACCCACATTAATTTTCCAGCATTGATTATGCAAGAATGGGCTGCCATTAGTCAGGATGTCGCCCAGAAGTTAATTGACAGCATGCCAGGGCAGATTGCAGAGGTCTTGAAAAAAAGGGGTCAACACTGCAAATATTGACTCTTTGCATCAACTTCATGTAATTGTGAATAAAAATCCTTTGACACTTATGAAATGCTTGTAATTATACTTCAGTATTCCATAGTAACATCTGACAAAAATATCTAAAGACACTGAAGCAGCAAACTTTGTGGAAATGAATTTGTCATTCTAAAAACTTTTGGCCACGACTGTACATACACTTACATACATATGCATACATAAACACATACATACACATACCTATATACAGTGGGGCAAAAAAGTATTTAGTCAGCCACCAATTGTGTAAGTTCTCCCACTTAAAAAGATGAGAGGCCTGTAATTTTTTATCATAGGTACACTTCAACTATGACACACAAAATGAGAAAAACAAATCCAGAAAATCACATTGTAGGATTTTTAATGAATTTATTTGCAAATTATGGTGGAAAATAAGTATTTGGTCAGTAACAAAAGTTTATCTCAATACTTTGTTATATACCCTTTGTTGGCAATGACAGAGGTCAAACGTTTTCTGTAATTCTTCACAAGGTTTTCACACACTGTTACTGGTATTTTGGCCCATTCCTCCATGCAGATCTCCTCTAGAGCAGTGATGTTTTGGGGCTGTTGCTGGGCAACACAGACTTTCAACTCCCTCCAAAGATTTTCTATGGGGTTGAGATCTGGAGACTGGCTAGGCCACTCCAGGACCTGGAAATGCTTCTTACGAAGCCACTCCTTCGTTGCCTGGGCGGTGTGTTTGGGATCATTGTCATACTGAAAGACCCAGCCACGTTTCATTTTCAATGCCCTTGCTGATGGAAGGAGGTTTTCACTCAAAATCTCACGATACATGGCCCCATTCATTCTTTCCTTTACACGGATCAGTCGTCCTGGTCCCTTTGCTGAAAAACAGCCCCAAAGCATGATGTTTCCACCCCCATGCTTCACAGTAGGTATGGTGTTCTTTGGATGCAACACAGCATTCTTTGTCCTCCAAACACAACGAGTTGAGTTTTTACCAAAAAGTTATATTTTGGTTTCATCTGACCATATGACATTCTCCCAATCTTCTTCTGGATCATCCAAATGCTCTCTAGCAAACTTCAGATGGGCCTGGACATGTACTGGCTTAAGCAGGGGGACACATCTGGCACTGCAGGATTTGAATCCCTGGCGGCGTAGTGTGTTACTGATGGTAGGGCAATGTTTCTTTGGTCCCAGCTCTCTGCAGGTCATTCACTAGGTCCCCTCGTGTGGTTCTGGGATTTTTGCTCACCGTTCTTGTGATCATTTTGACCCCACGGGGTGAGATCTTGCGTGGAGTCCCAGATCGAGGGTGATTATCAGTGATCTTGTATGTCTTCCATTTCCTAATAATTGCTCCCACAGTTGATTCCTTCAAACCAAGCTACTTACCTATTGCAGATTCAGTCTTCCCAGCCTGGTGCAGGTCTACAATTTTGTTTCTGGTGTCCTTTGACAGCTCTTTGGTCTTGGCCATAGTGGAGTTTGGAGTGTGACTGTTTGAGGTTGTGGACAGGTGTCTTTTATACTGATAACAAGTTCAAACAGGTGCCATTAATACAGGTAACGAGTGGAGGACAGATGAGCCTCTTAAAGAAGACGTTACAGGTCTGTGAGAGCCAGAAATCTTGCTTGTTTGTAGGTGACCAAATACTTATTTTCCACCATAATTTGCAAATAAATTCATTAAAAATCCTCCAATGTGATTTTCTGGATTTGTTTTTCTCATTTTGTCTGTCATAGTTGAAGTGTACCTATGATGAAAATTACAGGCCTCTCATCTTTTTAAGTGGGAGAACTTGCACAATTGGTGGCTGACTAAATACTTTTTTGCCCCATTAGATACACATACTTTTTTTTAGAATATACCTTTATTATTTCCTGCACACCCTACCACCCTTCCCCCAATTGGAGTAAACTTATTAACAATAACACTTAGGTTTCTACCTTCAGTTTATACATATTATACACATTTTACAGACATATTATACACATTTTACGGACAATCTATTTTACAATATTTTTTGTTTATTTTTAGTCCTTCCTCTATTTCTGATGTCCATCCAGTTGATTTCTATTTGTAACTGCTATTTCACAACATTTGTGAACCTATATACATTTACAGACCCCGTATGTTTTACATCTTGTTATTAGTCCCATCCTTCAGCTCCATTCAACCCCTCCTATCTCTTAACACCATCCATTTTGGATTTCAATTTGACATATTTTTTTAAATGTGATGTTTCCCAAAAGTACTGATCCTTTCTATTCTCATAGCTTCTACAGATTTTAAATTAACATTTTTGCTAAATTAATTATTATATTATTTATTGATTGATTGACTATGGCTTTTCAAATCACCCAGTATTGCTATCTGCAGCGTTAGTTCTAGGCGAATGTTGCAATGCTTCAGCCATTCCTGGAACATTCTATTGGTTGTAATTTAAATAGAAAAATTTGACGTTTTTGAATCCGGCATTGTTTTGTGTGTCAATTCATTAACCATGTGCCATGGAATGGGTACAACGAAAATCTCCCAACAATTTTGCAATTTATACAGCTGTCAGTTTTTTTGGTCCTTAAATTAAATTGATATGTTTTATTTTCCACACTTTTCTTTAACCATTTGTTAGCTTGTCAGCTAATGGTTGTATTGTCTGTTTAAGGAAAACCATGGATTACAGTTTCCCATGGCCTAACTTCAGGATGCGGAACCAACTAACATCCAGTTGTAAAATCCTGAACAATTCATCATTTAACGCGGCAATCAGCTGTTGAATAATACCAAATCGTACTTCCCGCCTCTGTTTGGGTAAAAAGCTGAGGAATGGGGCTGGAGACCTGTAGCCACTCTCATATTCATAGACAGAGCTATGGATGCAAGGATTGACCATCCATGATTTCCAAATGGAAGTTTTAACAACGTTTTGAGGCTTTACATTGTTTACAAACAGAGTAAAACAGGCATATTTTGGTTTCTCATGGGGTACTAATTTCATGAGGCATTTATAATTCATATTACTCAAGGGGTACATATAATTCATTTATACGTCCCAAAATGGATGTAGGAGCTGCAGATTGCCCTTTTACTCTGCAGCCTACTCTCTCCCCACTGTCAAGACTTCAATTATGGCTTGTATGGCTCTTACTGTGATGCTTCAGTTGTCTCAACAGTGAGCTCTGGAGTACATTCTTTCTTCCTCTCTCTCTCCTTGAAGAGGGGAGGGGAAATGTGTCTCCTTATTTGAATGGCCTCCTCTTACACTATTAGCCCGTTCTGCAACCAGCTGACATATGAAGGCATTATGACAAAGGGCAAATGTTATCCTCAGTGGACCGATCCCATTTTGCACGGAGCTTTCTGCCTTTCACTGATATTTGTTTTACTTTCTCTCTGTTGCCATTGCTCATATGAAACAGACACTCTCCTCAAACCTCACAGTGATCCATGTATTTTACATTCTGATCTTGAAGCTGTATCAAATTAAGGAGGAAGTAAGAGGTGTGCCTTAATTCACTCTGGCTGTATGTGATCAATAGCTGGATAATTGGCTTAAGAAATTAACATGCTTGTTCTGTGTCCAGTTTATTGCAAGCTTGGGTCTATTGTGCACTTAGAAAGGCTATAACAGCTCTGTGGCATGATAAACTGTATGGGTGGAAAATCTCTGGGTCTCTGATGTATCGTGGTCTTTGTAAGCATTATTCAGAATAAACTCTTGTTTCAAACAGAATTTGTTTAAGAAACGTAACACACACTGAACGTTGCTCTCTCACTGTCTCCTCAGCTCCTTTTACAAGAGTGACGACGATGACGGTCCCATCAAGCGCTGTCCCAAGTGTAAGGTGTACATCGAGAGAGACGAGGGCTGTGCCCAGATGATGTGCAAGAACTGCAAACATGCCTTCTGCTGGTACTGCCTCGAGTCACTGGACGTGAGTAGAGAACCCTGTCTCACTCACACACACACACATGTCTTTCTGCTGGTACTGCCTGGAGTCACTGGACGTGAGTAGAGAACCCTGTGTCTCTCTCTCTCTCTGTCACTCACTCACTCACTCACTCACCTTTTCTGCTGGTACTTTCTAGAGTTCCTGGACTTGAAAAGAACGTTGTCTCAATGTTTGCCTGAAACACCTCTGCTCGCATGCTGCTACAACTTGCTGATCCTATAGAATAATACACACGTATCTTTGCCAAGGATTTTTAAATTCGCTGTACAGAGAATGTTGCACCTGACTGCAATACAGCAGTCTGAAATCTGCATAGAATTCACTCCGTCTGGTGTTAGCAATGATTCAATGTGTTACATGGGGAGTAATAGCACTACAGGAGGAGTGATAAGGCTGCAGGCCAATGTCTTTCCAAATCCACGACGTTTGATACAAGGCAATGGAACTGAAACAACCGTTTTTATTTATTTGTTATCTGTGCTTGTAGGAAGCTAGGAACCTTTACTGGCAGTTTCTTAAGTAAATCCTAATTTCAGACCACAGGCAATTTAGACCACTGGTCATTTAAAAGCAATTTTCTCTCAGCAGCTGCCTCTGAGTACTATTGATAGATCATTATTCTCTCTCTGTGTGTGTGTGTGACAGGATGACTTCCTCCTGATCCACTTTGACAAAGGACCCTGTCGAAACAAACTAGGCCACTCCAGGTCGTCTGTCATCTGGCACAGAACACAGGTGAGTTACAGTATGTTAGCACACTCACTGTTCTCCTTCATAACTTTCTGTCTCTCTCTTTCACACACTGGACTTCGTGTTCAACATGAATACACATGGACGGTGCTATGTAAAAACACTGGTCGGTAGGAGAGCACAGGTTGGTTCATGTGCTCTAGATGTTGGCCCATTGTTGTTGGTGAGAACATGTCTGACATTGCTATCTTCTAGGTCATTTCCTTTGTATGTGTACATTTACTAGTCAATGGGTAATAGTAAATATTTTAGTTTGGCACAAATGTGACCGGCTGCTCAATATCTTGCATTACAACATGCATAACCATGTTGTAACTGACTGGCGCAGTGATCTAAGGCACTGCATCTCAGTGCTTGAGGCGTCACTACAGACACCCTGGTTCGAATCCAGTCTGTATTAGAACCCGCCGTGATCGGGTGTCCCATAGGGCGGTGCACAATTGGCCTAGAGTCGTCCGGGTTTGACCGGTGTAGGCCATCATTGTAAATAAGAATTTGTTCTTAACTGACCTGCCTAGTTAAAGGTTCAAACATAACACTTGCCATACATTGGGAAATCAAATGAAAGTCCATGTGTCCTTTAGAATTGTTATTTTAATATTCATTTAATGCAACAACAAAACAATTTCATCTTATATCACCAAGTCATTTTTCAGCTATAAGTACAGTAACTTCGAGCACATATCTATTCATAGACAAGCACGTTTCCTGTGTTTTAATAGTGTTGTGACTGCTAGCTTACACACTGACATCTGTTGCCCAATGGGACAGGCTGAGTCATTTGAACATGGTTACAGCTCGTGTACTGCACCTCCTGTACCCAGCCCGTACAACCTCACTGCTTCCTACCCAGCCCGTACAACCTCACTGCTTCCTACCCAGCCCGTACAACCTCACTGCTTCCTACCCAGCCTGTACAACCTCACTGCTCCCTACCCAGCCCGTACAACCTCACTGCTCCCTACCCAGCCCGTACAACCTCACTGCTTCCTACCCAGCCCGTACAACCTCACTGCTTCCTACCCAGCCCGTACAACCTCACTGCTCCCTACCCAGCCCGTACAACCTCACTGCTCCCTACCCAGCCCGTACAACCTCACTGCTCCCTACCCAGCCCGTACAACCTCACTGCTCCCTACCCAGCCTGTACAACCTCACTGCTTCCTACGCAGCCCGTACAACCTCACTGATTCCTACGCAGCCCGTACAACCTCACTGCTTCCTACGCAGCCCGTACAACCTCACTGCTTCCTACGCAGCCCGTACAACCTCACTGCTTCCTACGCAGCCCGTACAACCTCACTGCTTCCTACGCAGCCCGTACAACCTCACTGCTTCCTACGCAGCCCGTACAACCTCACTGCTTCCTACGCAGCCCGTACAACCTCACTGCTTCCTACGCAGCCTGTACAACCTCACTGCTTCCTACGCAGCCCGTACAACCTCACTGCTTCCTACGCAGCCCGTACAACCTCACTGCTTCCTACGCAGCCCGTACAACCTCACTGCTTCCTACGCAGCCTGTACAACCTCACTGCTTCCTACGCAACCTGTACAACCTCACTGCTTCCTACGCGGCCCGTACAACCTCACTGCTTCCTACGTGGCCTGTACAACCTCACTGCTTCCTACGTAGCCTGTACAACCTCACTGCTTCCTACGCAACCCGTACAACCTCACTGCTCCCTACCCAGCCTGTACAACCTCACTGCTTCCTACGCAGCCTGTAAAACCTCACTGCTTCCAAGGACCTTGTCGCTCTCTCAAACTCCTCACGAACACCTAAAACATGGCCCTTATTCACAAAAGTGGTGCTGATCTTGGGATCTAAAAGGCTGAACTGATCATAGATCAGCACTTTTTATGAATAAAGGCCCTGATCTGATAGGGCAAATCCTGCCTTGATGAAAGCTCAGCCTCTGTCTGACTTCAGATCAGTTATTGGGTTGTGTCCACTAGGGATGCCATAAGAGGAATGCAGGTCACCTCTCCAGGCTTACTGTTCTCAGACCAGACATGGTATATTCTATACGATAGCATTGTCAGGGTTTGTTCATATGGGCCCACAGGATATCATGTTAATACAGGTATACCGGCACAACCAAAGGTTAATGTGGTGCTCGTCTGGGGAATTCATGTAAATATTAATACCTCCACAAGAGGAACTGAAACACCCAAGAGTGGATCTCAACTATGATATTTATCCATGCTTGGTCTTTAATTAAAATGTTTTTGTCAAAGGATATTATGTTAAACCATCTAGTTGACTGTCAAAATGGTCCGTTTGCAGTTATTTTTAGATAACTATATCTCACTCTCTGCCGTCTTGTCCTTCACAGACCTACCCTGAGGTGATCCCCAAAATTACTCTTGCTCTGAAACTGGCAGAATTGCATTATGTTATTTTCCCTGTAAATGCATGTTTTGTATGCCATTTTGTTGCTGAGGAGATGTTGGGCTGGAATCAGATGCCACCATGTGGTGGGATAGGTGACTTGCACAACAAAGATTGAAAATAAAAGGGATGCCCAGCACTCACACAAGGGTTTATGTTCAATAAGGCCAAACGAGAAAATGGTTTGAGAAGAAAAGTGGAAATAGCTTGGAGTCTAATTTTCATGTTAAGTGATTCCGCAGATGCTTGTCCTCTTCAAAGTGGTTTCTCTATAGTGTGGCATGTGTTGTCCTTTTGATATGTTTGCTATGTATCTAAACAAACAGTGTCTTCTCTCCTGGTGCTTCGGTCTTGTTGCAGTCTCTCACCCTCTTACTTTCTCTTCTCCCCTCTCCCCCTCTCTCTCCCTCCTCTCTACTTTCTCTCTCCCTCTCTACTTTCTCTCTCCCTCCTCTCTACTTTCTCTCTCCCTCCTCTCTACTTTCTCTCTCCCTCCTCTACTTTCTCTCTCCCTCCTCTCTACTTTCTCTCTCCCTCCTCTCTACTTTCTCTCTCCCTCCTCTCTACTTTCTCTCTCTCTACTTTCTCTCTCTACTTTCTCTCCCCCTCTCTCTCCCTCTCTACTTTCTCTCCTCCCCTCTCTCCCTCTCTACTTTCTCTCCTCCCCTCTCTCCCTCTCTACTTTCTCTCCTCCCCTCTCTCTCCCTCTCTACTTTCTCTCCTCCCCTCTCTCTCCCTCTCTACTTTCTATCCTCCCCTCTCTCTCCCTCTCTACTTTCTATCCTCCCCTCTCTCTCCCTCTCTACTTTCTATCCTCCCCTCTCTCTCCCTCTCTACTTTCTCTCCTCCCCTCTCTCTCCCTCTCTACTTTCTCTCCTCCCCTCTCTCTCTCTCCCTCTCTACTTTCTCTCCTCCCCTCTCTCTCTCTCCCTCTCTACTTTCTCTCCTCCCCTCTCTCTCTCTCCCTCTCTACTTTCTCTCCTCCCCTCTCTCCCTCTCTACTTTCTCTCCTCCCCTCTCTCTCTCTCCCTCTCTACTTTCTCTCCTCCCCTCTCTCTCTCTCCTCTCTCTCCAGGTGGTGGGGATCTTCGCTGGCTTTGGCCTGCTCCTGCTGGTGGCCTCTCCCTTCCTCCTCCTGGCCACACCATTCATCCTCTGCTGCAAGTGCAAGTGCAGCAAAGGAGATGATGACCCCTTTCCCACCTAAACCTCACCCCACCAACACAGGCGGGTGAAGAGTCCGCCCCCCCCCCTCCCCCGCCATGGACCATTTTTTTCCCTTGTTTTCCCCTATTGTCTCCCTCCAACTTTGGAGTGCTGCTTTATTTAATGGGACTTGGGCCTAGCCACTTCCCAATCCATCACTCCACAGTGTCATGGTGGGAGTGGAGAAGAAGGAGTTGACCCCATGCCCACTGGCCTGGTAGACGAGGTCAAAGGTCACGGGTCAGACTTTGAGGACAATGATGCCCCTCTGTGTGGATTTGGGGGCTTGTGTAACTATACTGTAGCAGGGCCACTCTGAGGCCTCGGCTGTGCTTCAGGCAGTACAAGACAAGAGGAGGGTGTTTTATCAAGATGAAGGATAAACATATTAGGATGTCTTGGTCAGGGTTGGGCTCAATTCTAATTGAAGGCAGTCCATTTAGGAATTAAACAAAAATTAAATAATTGATCAAATTGCATTTATTTTAAATTACTTCTCAATAAACTTAACTGTAACCTTTTTATTTCACAAGTTTTTACATTTCAGAATTAACATTTCAAATCACTTCCATGAATTGACTGCCTTCAATTTGAGTTGAGCCTCCCTGTTCTAGAACCTCTCCTCGGGACATGTTCATGCAGGAACAGCTTGAATCGGAGGACCTTTCACTTGAACTCACTTTAATCAAGTTTTGTTCATTTTTCAAACACAAAGCTCCCTCCCCCCACTCTCTGTGTAGCTGTCAACATACAGGAAGTAGCACTGGAGTTACGTGATGACCCACGTTTTGTGTTCACTCTGTTTGCACATGAGACTCCCGTTTGTCACTTTAAGGACCGGGGCGGGAGTTGGGACGTTTTCTCTCTCACTCCCCTGTACAGCACGTTCTCTTGTTGATGTCAGTGTTTTTGTAATCTTTCGCTATGTTCCAAACTATCAGCAAGAAAGTATTAATTTTACAAACTGGATTTGAACTCTTATGTGTCTACAGGTATTTGTGACGGTGTCCCAAACTCACTCTCACGTCCCAATAAGATAATCATGGGCCTGTATTCACACAGTCTCAGAGTAGGACTGCTGATCTAGGAAAGATTAAACAAATCCTAGGTTAGCATTCTTACTCTGAAACACTTTGTGAATACAGGCCCTGAACCTTAGTGTCGTCATCCACACAGACGGAAACAAACCATTTGGAATCAACAGAAGCAACTTCTGTTGTCAAATGGAATACCTGAATATAGATGTCCTGACGTTTTAATTCCGAGTTCCTCTGAACCCAGATAATCATATTGCTTAGCCAAATAGAACAAATGGTTTTAAATCAATTAGAAAAGTAGCCAAAAAGTCACCTTTAGTTTCCTGAAGAAAAAAAAAACATGGCTTTTGTCCAGTTCCGTCCTTGTGAAAGCACACTTAAATAATGAATTTGTTTAATGCATCACAATCAGTCATTAAAACCTGTTTATTGTCAGGTAGAACATAAGAGATGAATTCATGTCTCTCTGATACAAAGATGTCTCTTCATATCCATATCACATTGATGTTGGTCATATATATCCAACTACTGTAATGAACAATAATCCTATACAAGTGTTTTTTGTTGTGTGAACTAGTGGAAAACTTGCATATGTTAGTGGTATGGTTGTCAATGTTTTCATTGGGAGAAAGTTGAGAGCTCACTCTCTCTACATGCAGCTAACCTTTGCAGGGCTATCAAAATGTCAAGAACTTCACTAGACTGTTTTGGACACATCCGAAAGCTGCTCTACACATCACTGTATCTATGCAAGTTCGTGCGTTTCCAATCTTACTAGGTCTTGCTAATAGTGTGGTCATATCAAGTGGTCCAGTATGTTATACCAGATTCCCTGTGCCATCTCTTCATACGGTAGTGTTTTACAACCGGGGGGTTGACTTGCATCAGATGTAACATGGGTTTGATTTGACCTATCTGGGAAGCCATACATTAGTTAATCACCGTCATTTGTCCTCATGTTGTTCCATTAGACTGTGTGGTGAGGATGCATGTAGCTACACCGTTTCTCACTCTGAAACACATCTAAAAGGGCAATCTGCTGCATCCATTTTTTGACTTTTTAAAGTCATAATATATAGCCATTGATTCATGAAGAATATAACGGTCTCGTGAGCTTAGTTCAACTGTATAAACCCATTAGAACCCAAACTATAAGCTTGTTTTACTCATTTGTGTAAACTAATAATTCTATAGCCTCAAAATGGTTAACTATAGTTTTGATATTTAATGGATGGTCAGTCCTTGCATCCATAGCTGTTTTATGAATTTCTACATCTACTGTTTACCAAAACAGTGGCAGGGTGCCCACTCTTTTTATTGCTTGAACTGAAGATTGACCCTAAACTCAAGAGATGAGTCATTATCATTCCGTCCATCACTTAGCTACTTTGGAACACATACAGAATACTGAGAAACTCTTCAGAGAAGTCCCTGATTTTTAATGTTGTTCTCCTCGTAGAATTCAAATAGGGGCTATGGCAGTTAATGGAACTATCATCAGCAATCACCTTACCTCATGGTAGCCATTCCTTTAAAAACAAAGATAATGTTAGCCTAAATGTTTGAATACCTCGCCTGTAGCCTCATTTTCTTCTAACCCTTAATGCATCAAAGCCTGTAATTCCCCAAAAATTCAGTTGATCTTATTGACCCTTTTCTGTCAGTAAGGAATATAAAGGTTTCAACTGAACATGTGGATCACTGAGCTGACCATGTCTTTGTATGACAATCGTGCCAAGAAGGTCTCGTGTGTGTGTGTGTGTGTGGCAATGGTGAAATTGAATGGTGTAGATTGAATAGCTTGAAGCGTCTAAGAATTTTTCAAATAAAATCTGCGATCTTGTTTCCGTATGGTGTGGATGTTAATGTTGGAGGTTGAGCCTTGGAATACTCTGTGGTATGACGTGTACTATTGTTTTGGTTTTCAAGATGTAGTATGTTCATTAAATACTGTAGTTTTTCTGGAATTGTTGAGTTTTTTGAATGGGTTTGGAGATCAGAAGAAATGTAGACGCTATTTCCAGATTTCCTCAACTCGGAGGAAGGAAGGATGGCATTGCAGGACTATAGGAAATGTAACACTCAACTTGTTTCCACTTCTCTTATCATCCATTTGGTATAGTTGGGATGTTGAGCTGAGAAGAAATCCTGAATATTTGTCCTCTGACTCAACTGGTTTCATTCAGCATTATGCAGCAAAGGGCCAAAAAATGTACATTTTAAACGCCGTTCACCTTGAGGTGATGCCATGCATGTTGCACAATTATTTTCTAAGATGTAATACTTCTATTGCTTTGTCCACATTTCTACTGAGATGTATGTAGGTTGTCAAAAATTCCATTGCTCTTGTTTTTAAAATGCATGTTGTACTCTACCATTACTATGCGTTTTAAGAACCCATACTATGCCTCTTCATTTTAGGGACTGAAACAAGTCCTTACATTTCTGTCATGACATACTATCCTGGCTTTTGAAGTTTGCCTTTTACACTTAAGATACTGTACGTAGGTTGCCTTTGTGTTATACTTCTGTTGGCTTTGATGCAGTTGATCATACATTTAATTACTTTCAACTATTCAAAAGATGGAAGCTTTTAAATTGGCATGTGTGGTGGATATCCTTCGATAAACCAACATTGTACTTCTCCCATGTATCTACAGTTTCACGAACACTGTGACATGGAATAAATGTGGTTGTTTTTTTGTGACTCGTGTCTCCTTTGGACATAAATGCGTCAAGCATATTCACATTAATGTCTGATTCACAGTATGGTCATCCAGAATCGTATTGCGCTGGTCCTTTTCAGCAACTATGGGGGATGTGTAAGCAGACCAGTACAACTTGACTTGGTTTGGCCGTATGATGTGAATAAGGGAATATGTTGAGCGTAACGTTGAAAGCGGTATTTTCAACGTCTTTTGCTCATAGGGAAGTTCTCACTAGTCCTCATCGGTCCCAAGAACATGACTGGTGTAAGTGCGCCCACTGGTGTTGAAAGATGGATGGTACGTTTGACGAAGACAAACACAATAGGATATTTAAATTCCAGTCGGCTTTCGGGTCATGTTAAATATCACTGAAAAGAGATGTGCAAATGAATTTAACATCCGTCAGTGTGTTGGTGTTATCTGAAGGGAGACCTATCCAGTAAACCTCCGTCAGTGTGTTGGTGTTATTTGAAGGGAGACCTATCCAGTAAACCTTGGCTTTTCCAGTGGCGCACATTACTTATTGTATGGATCTTATGTTCCTAGGAGAAACATAAAATAATACACATATGCATTGAGACATTCAATCAAATCTATTCATAGTGTTGCTGCTGACCCCCCCCCCACTGTGACAGGTTCTCAGAATAAGCCAAGTGTACCTATAATCAGAATAGTCAACATTAATTTCCTGGCACCAGCTCATGAATAAAAGTTGTACCATTCATATCAATTAAGTATGTTTGTATGGTACCATTTGCAATGTTTTGGTCTCAAGGTATTGTATAGCTTTTGGGTTAAATGCATATAGAGTTGAATGTATGGAGGCTATAAAAACTACAAGAAACTATAGAGTACATTGGCTTGTGAAAGTATTCACCCCTTTCTTCGAAGGAAAAACTGCTCCAGCTCCTTCAAATTGGATGGGTTCCGCTGGTATACAGCAATCTTTAAATCATACCACAGATTCTCAATTGGATTGAGGTCTGGGATTTGACTAGGCCATTCCAAGACATTTAAATGTTTCCCCTTAAACCACTCAAGTGTTACTTTAGCAGTATGCTTAGGGTCATTGTCCTGCTGGAAAGTGAACCGCCGTCCCAGTCTCAAATCTCTGTAAAACTGAAATAGGTTTCCCTCAAGAATTTCCCTGTATTTAGCGCCATCCATTTTTTCAATTCTGACCAGTTTCCCTGCCAATAGAAAATCATCCCTACAGCATGATGCTGCCACCACCATGCTTCACTGTGGGAATGGTGTCTCAGGGTGATGAGGTGTTGGATTTGCACCATTCATAACCTTTTCCTTGTTGACCAAAAAGCAGAATTTTAGTCTCATCTGACCAGAGTACCTTCTTCCATTTGTTTGGGGAGTCTCCAACATGCCTTTTGGCGAACACCAAACGTGTTTGCTTATTTTTTCTGTCCTCTCGTCCGTAAAGCCCAGCTCTGTGGAGTGTACGGCTTAAAGTAGTCCTATGGACAGATACTCCAATCTCCGCTGTGGAGCTTTGCAGCTCCTTCAGCGTTATCTTTCGTCTCTTTGTTGCCTCTCTTATTAATGCCCTCCTTGTCTGGTCCTTGAGATTTGGTGGGCGGCCCTTTCTTGGCAGGTTTTTTGTGGTGCCATATTCTTTAAATGTTTTATAATGGAGTTAATGGTGCTCTGTGGGATGTTCAAAGTTTAGGATATTTTTTTATAACCCGATATATATATATATATATATATATATATATATATATATATATGTGTGTGTATATATATATGTATGTATATATAGATGTGTATATATATGTATATGTATGTATGTATATATATGTATGCGTATATGTATGTATATGTATGTGTATATGTATGTGTATGTATATATGTGTATGTATATATATGTGTGTGTGTGTGTATATATATATATATACACATACACACACGTGGGTGTATATCTGTGTGAGTATATATGTACAGTATGCGTATGTTTGTGAGTGTCTATTTTTTTTAATATATGTGTTTGTATAAATGTGTGTGTGTATGTGTGTATATATACAGTGCCTTGCGAAAGTATTCGGCCCCCTTGAACTTTGCGACCTTTTGCCACATTTCAGGCTTCAAACATAAAGATATAAAACTGTATTTTTTTGTGAAGAATCAATAACAAGTGGGACACAATCATGAAGTGGAACGACATTTATTGGATATTTCAAACTGTTTTTAACAAATCAAAAACTGAAAAATTGGGCGTGCAAAATTATTCAGCCCCCTTAAGTTAACCTGTCTAC
Organism: Oncorhynchus mykiss; assembly: GCF_013265735.2. Classification (NCBI taxonomy): domain Eukaryota; kingdom Metazoa; phylum Chordata; class Actinopteri; order Salmoniformes; family Salmonidae; genus Oncorhynchus; species Oncorhynchus mykiss. Next base: position 53,799,098 of record NC_048583.1, on the reverse strand, counting down.
GATACTGGTTCCCAATTGGGAATCAACCCTCCCACGTTCAGCTGAAACGGTGGCGCATGGAACGCAAAAATATTCTTAAAAATATTTAACCTCCACACATTAACAAGTCCAATAGCTCAAATGAAAGATAAACATCTTGTTCATCTAGCCAGCAAGTCAGATTTCTAAAATGTTTTACGGCGAAAACATAGCACATATATATGTAAAACCACCACCAGACACAGCTCATTTCAATAGCCAAAACATGCAATCAACAAACGCAGGATTAAAAAATAAATCGCTCACTAACCTTTTGAAAATCTTCATCAGATGACAGTAATATGACATATTACACAGTACATATTT